>NW_028317947.1:15252500-15432500 GCF_062004578.1 Staurois parvus
CCCACTCTACTTGTCGCCCACCAATGGCCAGTGTCTACTCAAGTCAGTCCAGCCTGGTCTTCAGCCCTAACACTTTACTACTGTAAAGCTTACAGAATGCTGAAGTAGCAGACCAAAAGCTGGGAGATCTAAGTAGAGGAAGTTCTATCCTCCTGTGAATGATGGGGCAAGCAGGTCAAGGATTGCTAGGACCAGTTGTGAACCTGCACTGAAGACTATGTTGTGGAATGGGGAGGGGGGTGCAGAGAACATAGGTAGCCTCTGCTGACCTGAATTCTCAATCTGTGCTCATTGAAGGTACATCACTGACCCTAACTGAAGACCGGATAAAATCTTATAGCGGACATAGTTTGGAGGCCCTGCATTTTGAGGGATATTCTCGTTATTTCCAAACAAATCAATTTGTCTCAGCTTCCCCCTTAATTGACCCTCATTTTGGTCTCATGTACAGACCTTTATCACTAAATGTACTACTCAGCATGAAAAGCATTAAATTGCACTAAGGTTTCCATCCAGCCTCTACATCTTTTGCATTTGTGATTTTGAATTGCTAACACTCTTTACATCTGGTGGAAAAGAAATTGAATCTCCAAACACGGAAAGGTTTCTTCATAGTGAGAGCTGTGAAAATGTGGAATAGACTCCCTCAAGAGTTGGTTCTGGCCAGCTCAGTGGATTGCTTCAAAAAAGTCCTGGATTCTTTCCTAGATACACAGAATATAACTGGATACTAACATTTAAAGGTAAAGTTGATCCAGGGAATATCCGATTGCCTCTCGGGGGATCAGGAAGGAATTTTTTCCCCTGCAGGAGCAAATTGGATTATGCTTTGCTGGGTTTTCTTGCCTTCCTCTGGATCAACTGTGAGTCTAGGATTATAACTTTTTTTTTTAATGGTTGAACTGGATGGACTTTTGCCTTTTTTCAGCCAGACTAACTATGTAACACAAGGTAAAAGCATTGGTGCACTTAACCGATCTTTATTTTTGTGAAGGAATATTTCATGGTCAGCGTAACTGGGAAGGTGTTTCTCCTTCACATCTCTAAAATTTGGGAGGAATGAGTGTTTTTAATAGAAGGCGACAGCCAGGAGCGGACTGACCATTCAAGCACTCGGGCACTGCCCGAGGGCCCGGGGTCAGTAGGGGGCCCCATGAAATGTCCCTGGTACCTTTTTATAGGCTTTTTTTGAGTGTGGGCAAGGACAGAGGGGCCCCACGATCCCCTATTGCCCGGGGGCCCCATGAGTTGTCAGTCCGCCCCTGATGGTGGCCACAAAAAATATTGACACTTTGGGCCCAATTTGGACATTGGGCCCAACTGCCAGCAGTTTAGACATGGCGACAGCAAAGTCATGAGGTCTTCAGGAGTGCACTAGACCTGCCTCTCTATGCCAGGGGTCTTGAAACTTTTTGTTATAGGGCCACCTCATACATTTTACAAACACAAACAAATCAAATTTAAATGAATGAATACGTTTTACTTGGAGTTTATATGTAATCAGCATAATATGAATTAAAACAACAGATAGAAAATTCCAAATAAACTTGAGCCCACCAGTGTCCACATTGTACATCAGAGTTCTCATCAGAGCCCCCTTCCTTACATTGGAGTTCCCTTTTACATGAGATTCCCCATCAGAGCCCCCCGTTTACACCAGGGTTCCCATCAAAGTCTCCTCTTACATCAGAGGGCCAGACAAAATCTTGCAGTTACTGAATCTTGACCACATGCCCAGGGGCAGACTGATCATTTGGAAACTCAGGCACTGCCCGAGGGCCCGGGGTCAGTAGGGGGCCCCATGAGATGCCCCAGGTACCTTTTTCATAGGCTTTTTTGAGTTTGGGCAAGGACACAGGGGCCCCATGATCCCCTATTGCCCGGGGGCCCCATGAGTTGTCAGTCCGCCCCTGCACATGCCATAGGTTGGAGACCCCTGGTCTAGCTAAATAGAATGGCACATATGTTAAGTTATAAAGCTCCCATACGGTGTATGTATTTCTGTTGTACAGTTAGATATGTGCTGGAATTCAGCTTTAATTATTTCATTCAACTCCAAGCAAATCCAAAAAAACCAACACACTTTAGTCTAGCTGTGTAGTCGATAAGAAAATCATTAAATGTACTTTAAAATACTGCTTTTATAACTGCCTGAAATGTATCTTTGTCTTCCCACAATCCTCTGCACAGCAGTTAGGCCAAGTGTGGGAGGTTTTGCAATGCACTCTGCGTTCCTTAGGATTTGCTGCATTACACAGTGCTGCCAACTAACTCGTTTCAAGTACTAAGAACTAAAGAGGGAGATTTTAGGTAGTTTAACTAGTAGAGGAGAACTTAGAGAAGGGCTCATGGGTGATTGAGCTCTTTCGTAGTCCAATGAGCTGACAGATAACCCAGGAAGCTACAAACCTGAAATAAAAGACAACGTACTTACCACCATCTTGCTCCCAGCCCCGGGACATTGTGACCAGCACCCATGGCTCAAACCATGATGTGCCTATACTCTGGGTGGTCCTACCAAGATCCCACCAGCCTTCTGGATGGACCCACCCAGGCTACATGTTCGGTAATCCAGAGAGACTGGGCAGTAGACTCACCCATTGCATATGCCCAAAGAGGAAACACAGTAGGGGAGTTAAATTTCTGGTCCAATATTGAATGGTCTCCTCTGTAAATCCATTGAAGGCTTCACCTATAAATAACATCAAAGATTGTTATTCAGGAAATATCTGATTGCCTTTAGGCAGTGGTCGGCAAGCCGCGGCTCGCGAGCCACATGCGGCTCTTTACACATTTTAATGCGGCTCTTCTGTGTGCCGGGCGCCCGTTCCCCTCCCTCCTCTCGGGCGGCCTCCCCAAAAGTCAGGACTCTGCAGCTAGCCCAGCAATGGGCAAACTACGGCCCGGCGGACCTTTTAATCCGGCCCGCGGAGCGTGGCAAACATTGGCTGTCAGGATGTAGGTGGGGCAGCGTGACGAACTCCTCTCCTCTCACAGTCCGCCCTGAAGACCGGAACGGCGCGGGAACACGGCGAGAGGAACACGCGGAGCAAAGGTAAGTGAATTGACACAATATGGGGAATGAATTACTATAGGGGGGATGAATTACTATAGGGGGGATGAATTACTATATGGGGGATGAATTACTATGGGGGATGAATTACTATATGGGGGATGAATTACTATGGGGGATGAATTACTATATGGGGGATGAATTACTATATGGGGGATGAATTACTATATGGGGGATGAATTACTATGGGGGATGAATTACTATATGGGGGATGAATTACTATATGGGGGATGAATTACTATGGGGGATGAATTACTATATGGGGGATGAATTACTATATGGGGGATGAATTACTATGGGGGATGAATTACTATATGGGGGATGAATTACTATGGGGGATGAATTACTATGGGGGATGAATTACTATATGGGGGATGAATTACTATAGGGGGGATGAATTACTATGGGAGATGAATTACTATATGGGGGATGTATTTTCAGTTTTAAAAATGTGGCTCTCAAAATAAATTTCAATCGTGGTTTTGGCGAGATTTGGCTCAGTTGAAAAAAAAGGTTGCCCACCACTGCCTTTAGGGGATCAGGAAGGATATTTTTTCTCCGCTGGAGCATCTTAGACTATGTTTTATAGGATTTTTTTGCCTTCCTCTGGATTAACTGTGGGTATAGAGTTCTGTATCTGTAGGTTTTCTATTTTCTATTTATTTATATTGTCTATTGGTTGACCTAGATGGACTTCTGTCTTTTTTCAACTTGTAATTACTGTATGTAACTATTAGTCAATAGTGCTCCAGATGAGCAGGGACAAAGAAGGAAGAGGGCTAAAAAGCTGCTAGAGAGATCCTTCTAAAAAGGTATTACAGGCGTACCTCGGTTTACAAATTTTTTTCGCAATACAAAACGGATTAATTGGTTTTCAATGCATTTACTAATTTTTTTTAATCATGTCCCTGTACAGTATTTATGCCTTTAAAGTGCATTTTATAAAGAGTTTTGAACAGATGAGACTTTTTTTTACTTTTTTCTGACCTACGGAACGAATTATTGGTTTTCAATGCATTTACAATTTTTTTTTTAATCATGTCCTTTTATGCCTTTAAAGTGCACTGTATAAAGAGCTTTGAACAGATAAAACTTTTTTTTACTTTTTCTGACCTTTAGAAAAAATTGATTGGTTTTCAATGCATTCACAATTTTTTTTTTAATCATGTCCCTTTATGCCTTTCAAGTGCACTTAATAAAGAGTTTTGAACAGATAAGACTTTTTTTTACTTTTTTCTGACCTCCGGAACGAATTATTGGTTTTCAATGCATTTACAAATTTTTTTTTAATCATGTCCCTTTATGCCTTTAAAGTGCAATGTATAAAGAGTTTTGAACAGATAAAACTTTTTTTTACTTTTTCTGACCTCCAGAACAAATTAATTGGTTTTCAATGCATTCACAATTTTTTTTAATCGTGTCCCTTTATGCCTTTCAAGTGCACTTAATAAAGAGTTTTGAACAGATAAAACTTTTTTGACTTTTTCTGACCTCTGGAACGGATTAATTTGTTTTCAATGCATTTACAAATTAATTTTTAATCATGTCACTATACAGTATTTATTCCTTTAAAGTGCACTTTATAAAGAGTTTTGAACAGATAAAAAACTTTTTTTTTACCTTATTCTGACCTCCGGAACGGATTAAATGGTTTTCAATGCATTCCTATGGGAAACTGCGTTTCGGTTTATGAATACAATATGAAAAGTCCTGCAGACCGAATTAAATTCATAAGCCGACGTACATCTGTATTCAGTTGTATGTGTAGCACTACCCCCTCAGGGGCCGCTGAGTAATTGTTGGGTTCCCTGTCTTGCCTGACTCCGCTCTGAAAGCACTTGCTGACACCACCTTAAACCCCTGGCCAGAAGAACCCTCTGGGTGCAACCATGAAAAAGACTCACACACAGTTTAGAGTGACCTGATATTTTGTTTGTATTCTGGTCAAAAATAAGTACAGTACGACAACAAAGAAATATGTGCATGAAATAACCGTTATCACTCTTAAGTGTCACAACATGGCACATTCTCAATCAGTTCTAGATATCCTGCAATTCAGAATTTAAACGGTAGTCCCAATCCTAAATATTTATTCTCCAGTGAGCAAAGAAAAAACTACAAAACAGAGAGGCTAGCTCACTTTGGGCTCTCAGGGGCTGGTGACTGGGTTTAATTCTGAGAAAAAAGAGCTCTTCACTTAAATAGGCCAATGTCCCTTTGAACTGCATTATCTGATCGATGGGGCCCTAGTTGGCGCATTCGATGGGACCCTAGTTGGTGCACATAAAGGTTCAAATCTTCCTTAAGACAAAGGTAAAAATTAGAGAGTAAAAAGGAGCTGTCCCTTTAAGTGGTATTTAACTTTGGACTGTACCACTTTAACTCTCACAAGCTGAGATGTAGGATAAGGCATAGATTAATGAATGGGCAATACACTCTTCTCTATGAATTAGTTCATCTTTAGACCACAGTTGCAAACTGCGGCAATGAAGGAGCTCCTTGGCGAATGAGGCCTGCTGTGTTGAAAGCACTAATACAGCTTGACCTGCAGAAGTCAAACACTGCGGTGAGCTCTTGTGATTGGATATGCTGAGAGTGCATTAACTAGTAGGCCAGGAGAACTGGGCCTCAACACATGTAACTTGGAAAACAAGGCCAGTCAAACTGGGTGGGAAGTAGCTGAATTAAGTAGTGTTATTTGCAACTTAAATGGCTTGAATGTGGAACTTTCTCACCTGATCCGTGGCATTGATCAGGTAGCAGAAAGTCTCTCTGTAGATGGGGGGGCCCCTGGTCCCTTGTGGTTCCTCCTTTAGAGATCACTCCGGATAGAAGTACTCCAGTCTGCCTGCTCGCAGGGTTGTCAGCAGTTAGCAAGTTCTCCTCTCTCCTCCACTCCTCTGCGGTCTGGCCCAGCTTGGACCTCCGGTGTCCTGCATGGCCTTCCCTTACACCTGCACTCTACTTCCCTCCATCCAGTTCCTGTCCTCGGGTTCCTGGGCTTCTGTATTTATTATGTCTCTGCCAGTCTGCCAACTCCCCCAGGGAAATTTAATTTGTTAGCTTGCTATCAAATAAGGAAGTCTTTCAATCAGCCTATGAATCCACAAAGCTTTTCAACAGTCTGAATAACTGAGCTGAGGGACACTTTCATCTTGTGTCTATTTAACATCCTGCAAGCAGTATTACGGCAGAGTGTTACATACGTATAGGAAAAGTATAGTAAAAAGTGTAGTAAGGGTATATTCACATTCCTAGGGTTGCCAGAAACCCATCTTAACTATAATTGGCCTAACACACTTACCTGGCCCTTTTCTGGAATACCATCACCATTTCTTCTAGCTGGTGGTAGGGGAGATCTTTAGCTTGGGGAAGGACGGTGGTGAACACAATCAACTAGCCTTTTTAATGATAAGGATACATTTCTATGGGCTAAAGTGGACTACACCAAATTTGCTTTGTGCTGCAAGACTTACCTTTGCCAGATCACAGGTCTGAAAGAGGAGCCGGTAACCATATAAGGCCTATCATTGTCACTCACCGTAGGTTCAGCTCTGGTCAACGGGTGAAGTATCTCCACTCAGGGACTCCAACCAAATATCAGGGACTCCAACTAAATATATCTTTTTGGTACTGATGCAGGAGGCAAAGGTTCCCCAGCCCAGTCCTGCCCTGGATGGTGAGCTGACATGACAACCTAATGCTACAATCCAGCAGGCCTCCCTTCTATACACTGCCTATGTAAATACCTCCAATGTAGGCAAAAGTTGTACATAAGTCCTGCTATTATAAAAGTAGAAGGTTGGAAAGGGAGGAACATCTTTACTACCAAATTAGGGGAATTCCACCGTTCTCTAACTCTCAACAGGTTGGAGAAAGGCATGGACAAATCCCATTGGTAAAGTAGATTTAGTATTCTGCTACATCCATTTATTTAGGAAAATCGCTCATTATTCATTCCTTTATGTGTGAATATATCTGATGACAACTTCATTCTGAAAGATAGAAGGAACAGCTTTCTATTCAAAGATATACGGTAATCGTGTTTGATCTACTCATTTGCATATTCTCTTGTGTGCTTATGCCCTTCTGTATAAAATTTAATAATGCGCAGCATGTCACAGCACAGTTAAATCATCACAGAAAAATACCAAGGATGCAAAATCACCAGCCAAGTCGTCTTATGGCTGCACAACGCAGGTAGAAATAAAAATTGGAAACGTGTTGGGCTTGCTATAAAAGAAAAAAATATATATATTTATATATATATATATATATATATACACATATATATATATATATACATATACACACATACACATAGACACAACAATATTATATATATATATATACATATATATATATATATTATTTTTTTTTACATGTTTTTAACAGTGTGTGTGTATATAAATGATTATTGTACAAGGTGTTATGCTATCAGATGTGGAATTTGAACCTTTTATTTTGTTAAAGATGAATCTTTACTTTACAGTGCAAATAATATAATCACAGGGGATGTCTACATATATTAAATTTTCAAGCATACAGTCTACAGGTATGCCTCTGTTTAAATTTTTTTTCTTTTTGTTAATGTGAACAAAGATCACCTTTAAAGGTCAGTCCAACAAAATATATATCAGTTTTTGGCAGAAGCTAAAAAAATTGCACCTCTTGATGATTCCTTCTCGAGGACTGCGTTCCTGAGTCTGCACACCTGCCTATTATGAGGGTTCCTGATGGATTTTAACTCATTTTCTATTGAGGAAAATATACCAGGAGGTGCTAGGACACATAAAGGTAGGCAAGAACACCCAAACCTCCTGAACCATTTGGAGACAGGAATTTTGGAAGGAGATCCCACTGTTGGAATATACAAGGCAGGGGTGCACTGACAATTTGGAAACTCCGGCGCTGCCTAAGGGCCCGGGGCCAGTAGGGGGCCCCATGAGATGCCCCTGGTACCTTTTTCATAGGCTTTTTTGAGTTTGGGCAAGGACACAGGGGCCCCATGATCCCCTGTTGCCTGGGGGCCCCATGAGTTGTCAGTCCGCCCCTGATCCAAGGCATATAATAGCTTGTCTCAACTCACCAGAATTCATCTCTAATGAGCATATTATTTATAGGTGGCCTAGCCTGTCAATGTAAATAATTCTACTAATGTGTGCTAATTAAAAAAAAAACCTTTTGTTGTCTGTAGTTTGCAACATTATAAATAAGCACAGAATCAGCTGTATAGGTGTACCTCGGTTTACGAATTTAATGCGTTCTGTGGAACTGTTCGTATTGCGAAAAATTTGTAAACCAAAACGCGGTTTCCCATAGAAATGCATTGAAAACCAATCAATCTGTTCCGGAGGTCAGAAAAAAAAAAAAAAGTCTTTTATCTGTTCAGAACTCTTTATAAAATGCACTCTAAAGGCATAAATACTGTACAGGGACATGATTAAAACAAATTTGTATATGCATTGAAAACCAATTAATCTGTTCCGGAGGTCAGAAAAACGTAAAAAAAAATCTTATCTGTTCAAAACTCTTTATAAAGTGCACTTTAACCTCCCTGGCGGTATGATTATTTCATATTTTTGGTGCGGAAAGCGGTACCATTTTTTTGCATGTAGGCCTGTAATTTTTAGGAATAACTCACTGAAATCTGTCCGAACAAGAGTCTAGTAAACATCCCGGGTATGTTAAAATTTGAAACACAAAATCATAAATTATAATTTAATAAAAAATCCTAAAAATAATAATATAATAATAAATTTAATTCAATATTATAATCAAACCAAAAACACTGAAATTTGAAATATAGCGCCAAGTTCGCACATCACTGCACAAAGTCGCAAAATCGTTTTCAGTGTCTGATGACGAATTTCCCCCACAAATCATTATTCTGCAAGCGGTTCTAATTTACTATCACTGTTCTCTAGCCGGTCTAATACCGCTTTTGACCAAAAGGGACGCTTTTTGGACGCCATGGACTTTTCTACGTTTCCAGGCAGAAAGAACAGTAAAAATGCAGGCAGGGCACAGGACAAAGCAGTAGGGACAAAATGTATGTGAAATGCTTTGATACAGGAATGTTTTACTATGTCAAATTAATTTCTAAGAAAATGACAGTTTAAACATTTTTTTAAATTTGCCACCGTTCCGGCCCCTGTATGTCCTGACGCTCGCAGGGACCGAAACACGGACGCCGGAGGAGATGGCCGGGGAGGCTGCAGGGGATGCATCGCGGGAGCGAAAGACAAGGTAAGCGCTGCAGGGAATCCCTGAGCAACGCTGCATGGAAAGCCCGAGTGTAGCTCGGGGTTACCGCTTTTGGTACTGAAACTTTACCCCGAGCTACACTCAGGAATACCGCCAGGGAGGTTAAAGGCACGAGGCCAGCCTTTTAAACCTCCCAGGTGCAATGCATCCTGGAGAAACTTACTTCGTATTGCGAAAAAAATTTGTAAACCAAAGCATTATTTTCAATGGATTTTCATTCGTAAACTGAAAATTATGTTAACCGAGGCATTCGTAAACCGAGGTATGCCTGTATTTAATATTTTTATATACATCCTCTTTTGCTCGCTTAGTAGTACTGCACAATGACTGCCTTACCTGTCCTCTTGTCTCACTGTAGGTCTACAAAACAGACTGGGGTTGATTTACTAAAACTGAAGAGTGCAAAATCTGATGCAGCTGTGCATGGTAACCAATCAAACTTCAGTTTATTCTAGTAAGCTTTGACAAAAAACCTGAAAGCTGATTGGTTTCTATGCAGATCTGCATCAGACTGTACACTCTCCAATTTTAGTAAATCAACCAGTTGTGACTAGGAACAATATATGGGGCGGGGGGCACGTGAGATACCACAATCAAAACTGGGGGGCACTAATAATTTTCACCACTAAATCATACCACTGAAAAAAAACTAAATAAGTATATATAAATAAGATTACAAAATATGAGAATAATGGCACAAGAGACAATCAGAGACTGTGGACATGGCATAAGAAATGATCAGAGACTGCGGACATGGCACAAGAGATGATCAGATACTGAGGACATGGCACAAGAGATGATCAGAGACTGTAGACATGGCACAAGAGATGATCAGTGACTGGGCGGACACGGCACAAGAGATGATCAGATACTGAGGACATGGCACAAGAGATGATCAGAGACTGTAGACATGGCACAAGAGACGATCAGTGACTGGGCGGATATGGCACAAGAGATGATCAGATACTGAGGACATGGCACAAGAGATGATCAGTGACTGCGCGGACATCGCTCAAGAGACGGTCAGAGACTGGGAAGACAAGGCACAAGAGATGATCAGATACTGAGGACATGGCACAAGAGATGATCAGAGACTGTAGACATGGCACAAGAGATGATCAGTGACTGGGCGGACATGGCTCAAGAGACGGTCAGAGACTGGGAAGACAAGGCACAAGAGATGATCAGATACTGAGGACATGGCACAAGAGATGATCAGAGACTGTAGACATGGCACAAGAGATGATCAGTGACTGCGCGGACATCGCTCAAGAGACGGTCAGAGACTGGGAAGACAAGGCACAAGAGATGATCAGATACTGAGGACATGGCACAAGAGATGATCAGAGACTGTAGACATGGCACAAGAGATGATCAGTGACTGCGCGGACATCGCTCAAGAGACGGTCAGAGACTGGGAAGACATGGCACAAGAGATGATCAGATACTGTGGACATGGCACAAGAGATGACCAGAGAATGGCAAACATGGCGAAAGAGATGATCCTCTCCGAACTCCCCCTAAACTCACATGCCCTCCAGCGGTAATTGTAACTGTGTGCTGCTGGACTGGAGGTGTTCGTGTTCCTCTCTCTGCTACCGCCCAGGTGGGAGGAAGGATTTTTTTTAGCATAGTGAGCCTCCAGGGCTGAAGGGAGAGGGGGTGTCTCCGAGTCCGAGGAAGGCCATCTTGCTCTCTCTGCCCTGCATCTGGCAGAGAGAAGGAAAAGGAGTGGAGTAGGCAGGGCCGGTACTCGGGAGAGCAGTTGCAGATTTCAGGTGTGGAATTTGGTGTAGCCTGGAGGCAGCAGCTGAAGTGCCAGTGCCTGTTGCTCATGCCAAGGAACCAACTAAGAAGTCACTTTATTTCGTCTGAGCAACTTAACCACCAAACCGAAGGAAGAGTTTACATAACAAGAGAAAACTTCGGTGTTAGTGACTGATAACATGAAAACCTGTGCTCTGAAGTTCTTGGAAACATTTAAAGAGCTTCAAGAAAACCCAGCTAATAGTTCAATACCAGACCCTTAGTGGACAGTTGAGGGTCTGCTATTAGACTGATGAATAGATTAGTTGAAATTAACAGCCATCATGGGCAGACATTGAAGCCCTCTATGTTGGGATTCAGTCTATGTTGGGAGCCAGGGGCTCCATAGAAACTGACCTTAAGTTTAGCACAGGTATTTGCAAGCACCACAAGGAATCTGCACTTTACCATAGTTGTTAATTTAGACCAGAAAAGTCAGACTGAAATTTTTGGGCCACATGTGGCCCTCCTACTCCTCCTTTAGAGACATCAGCTAGTTTAAAGCCAAACTTCAGGTATTTTTCCTGAAAAATGTCTCACAGCTAGTGTTTAAAAAAATATCACTCAGGCAGCAACATTCACCTTCCACCCAAACCTGCCCGATGGAGCTCTGTTTCAAGATGTACTTAGACTACCAGGTTTTATGACACCAAGCATTACTCAACCCAGGAGACTGAGAACCTACTGTGAGTTCAGGGCATCATGGCTTTGCTCCCTTCGGGGGATTCACGCAGGAATCCTGTATGGGGATTCACCCAGGAATCCTGTATTTAATGTATGATAGCGAAAAGGTAAGTATGAAGCCAAATAATATTGCCAGTAGGGGCCATAAAAGGGGAGGGGGGTCAATTTGGATGAAGAACCCAGAGTTGAGCTTTTAATAAAAAGAAACTGTTAACCAATTGATGAAGGCTACACTTCATTTTTGCAGTTGAATACTTCAGAACTTGTTAAACTTACAAAAAAATGTTGCAAGTTGAATCTGTTATTTTAATTATAATGTGCTCTAATTTTATTTTGGAATTAAGCGTGGCCCCTTAGTTGACATAATGTGGGCCCTTGAAGAATTATTCCACTCAGTTCAGCCCATCGTTTCATTTGAATTTGATATGCCTTGATTAGACATTGTATGGTGCATGACAGTTTCTCTTTACCGTACCAAGATGGTTATTGCTTTTGCTGTCCAAATCTAAATTTCATATTTTGTATTTTACATTTTGTCACACATTCAATCCAGTATTCTGAATACTTTATTTTAAAAAATAATGAAGCATATGACCTCGCGTCTTTGGTAAAGGTAACAGAAAGCTTTGCATTGACCTTGAATAGATGTGAGAATAAAAGTCTAATCTCTATTCCTATTTCAGCATAATTATGCTATCTGTTGGATTGTTTGATGTGTGGCCACAAGTGTAGGAAGGTTGGGACAGACTACCTTCGTGTCCAAAAGTCCATGCTAATTGGTCTGACCAGGGCAATGTTGGATTGTTAAATCTGTTTTGGATTTATCCCACTCAGGAGGAGAAGGTAGAACTCTTCAGATGTGACCATACCTGTGGATAGGTTGGTAAGGACTACTTTGGTATCCAAAAGCCCATGCTGTTTGGTTTTAACAGGCCCAGGGTTGGATTGTTAGATATATTTGAATGTATCTCACTTGGGAGAAGGCGACGGAGCATACCTGTGGGCCAGGGGCAGACTGACCATTTAGAAACTGGGGCGCTGCCCAAGGGCCTGGGGTCAGTAGGGGGCCCCATGAGATGCCCCTGGTACCTTTTTCATAGGCTTTTTTGAGTTTGGGCAAAGACACAGGGGCCCCATGATCCCCTATTGCCCGGGGGCCCCATGAGTTGTCAGTCCGCCCCTGCTGTGGGTTAGTTAGCAAGTATTAATTTGGTGCCCATGTTGATTTGTCTTATCATTCCCATAATCCACTTGGGAGGAGGAGGTAGAACTCTTCAGATGTGACCATGCTTGTGGGCAGGTTGGGAAGGACTACTTTGATGTCAAAAAAGCCCATGCTGATTGGTCTGACCAGGTCCTGAGGTTGGGGCTCCTTACAAAGGAAGTAGGAGAAACACTAGCAGGAGAGCTCAGGTGAGTTGAACAGGGAGCAGGTATGTGGTTTTGTATAGTGCATAGCCAAGTGATGTTTCTAGTCATACTACTTGACATAGCCATCACCCTGATGGAGCGATGACAAGGGAAGACAGTCCAGATGCCCTTTTCTAAGGTTACGGGTGGAACATGTTCTACAGAATGTCACAAATGCCTGCTGGAGATCCAATAGCCACAGCAGTTGCATAGTCAATAGACAGGCTGCTCTCAAACGAGAAGTTGGATATGTATCAGGAGATGCATATTAAATTAGGTGGTCAAGGTCAGTATAGGATGAGCAGTGGCTGGGAGACAGTTGCACAGCTGATGAACAGGCCAAGGTTGGTATGAGATGAGTACTTGAGCAGCCGTGTAGTTGAGTAGCAAAGCAAATGAGTAGTTGGATAGGTCTAGGTCAACATCAGACAAGCAGGTGGAAAGCAGATGCTTAGTTGAGGTCAAGATTGGTATCAGATGGCAAGCAAGGTGCAGAATCAACAGACAAATTCAAATCAGGACCAGAGTCAGTATCTGTAAGACTATTGTCAAAGATGAGAACATTAGAAGGGCAATCGAAAGAAAAGTCAGGAACAGTGAACTGAGCTGATAACAAACAAGGTATAGTAGGACAGTCCAGGTCGCAGAGTATAACTCAACAGGTCAAAGACTGTCTTAGACTAAGTTATTATTATTATACAGGATTTATATAGTGCCAACAGTTTGCTCAGCACTTTACAATTTACCGGGAGACAATACAGCAACAATACAGTTCAATACAAGAGAGCTAGGAGGGCCCTGCTCATTGGAGCTTACAATCTAAGAGTGAGGGGCTAGTGATACAAAAGGTAGTAACTGTGGGATATAGACTGGTAGGAGGAGTAGAAGATTCCATTATTAGCTGAGGGCAGGATAGGCTTCCCTGAAGAGATAGGTTTTCCGAAATCACCTAAAATTAGAGCAGAGTAGGCGATAGTCTGATAAATATGGGTAGAGAGTTCCAGAGGATGGGGGAAGCTCTGGAGAAGTCCTAGAGACGAGCATGGGAGGAGGAGACAAGGGAGCTAGAGAGCAGGAGGTCATGCGAGGAGCAGAGAGTATGGTTTGGGTGATATCTGGAGACAGGATTGGTGATGTAATTTGGGGCAGAGTTATTTTGCCAAAGAGCACATTGACTGGCCTAAAGAGACATTTTGTGGACTGATGAAAGTAAGATTGTTCTTTTTGGGTCTAGTGGCCGGAGACAGTTTGTCAGATGACCCCCAAACACTGAATTCAAGCCACAGTACACTGTGAAGACAGTGAAGCATGGTGGTGCAAGCATCATGATATGGGGATGTTTCTCATACTACGGTGTTGGGCCTATTTATCACATACCAGGGATCATGGATCAGTTTGAATACATCAGAATACTTGAAGAGGTCATGCTGCCTTATGCTGAAGAGGAAATGCCCTTGAAATGGGTGTTCCAACAAGACAACGACCCCAAACACACCAGTAAACGTGCAACATCTTGGTTCCAGACCAACAAGATTGACGTTATGGAGTGGCCAGCCCAATCCCCGGATCTTAATCCAATAGAAAACTTGTGGGGTGACATCAAAAATGCAGTTTCTGAGGGAAAACCAAGAAATAGAGAAGAACTGTGGAATGTAGTCCAATCATCCTGGGCTGGAATACCTGATCACAGGTGCCAGAAGTTGGGTGACTCCATGCAACACAGATGTACAGCAGTTCTCAGAAACAGTGCGACTACAACCAAATATTCATTAAGTGATTCAAAGGAAAGCAAAATCTTCTAACATTTTTCAGTTTATATAGTGAATGTTTGAGTTTGTAAAGAAGAATACAAACACTGATATTTTTTTGAACAGTCTAATATTCACTTTTCTTCAATTTTTTTAGAGGAACCACACAAATTTGATATATTTTTCTTCAGGTTTTGATTTGGAATAGAATGTGTCGTGTTCCCAATGCATTTGTGTGTATGGAAATAAAAGCTATTAGAAGGATTTTGAGCTTTATTCACTTTTTTTCAACACACTGCTATTATTTTGAACATAACTGTATATATGCTGCATGTAGACAGGAAGCAGCTGCAAAGAGGCTGAAGAATCATCACTGAAATGCAAAAAAAGATGAAAATAAGTGAAAACAAATATATTATTTTAAAAGGGAAACCAAATGTCACTTAGTAAGTGCTTTCATCTACATTAGGTGGAAAGATGGATTGCTGACCAAAAGTTCCCAAAAAAAAGAGATTACAAAGAACCCAGGATTTACATCTACAATTAAAATGCACACTCTGTAAAAATAACATGAGAAACATGATTGCATTTTGTACTCCCCCGCTGCGAAAGCCTTGTTCTATTTACTAAGGAGCGCCTCCAAACTGTCACAATTTTTTGGACCCTCCACAGAGGCAAGGCTTAGTGAGATGTGTGCGCTGTACCACAAATATGGGACACATATGGGCACGGCTGTTTTATATGGAGCTTGGTAGGAGCAGATTAGGGCAGGATTAAAGAAGACTCCCGGGAAAACACACAGCTCTGTAATAAATATGCAATGAGAACAGCGATTTCTCCATGTCTGCTTTGTCTATTCATTGGCGCTTGTTTGGAACAAAAAAAAATAAAAAAAAAGAAAGCAGCAGAGTTTTGGGTCAGCAGCAGAAAATGAAGCATGGCAGTGACACCATAACCGCTTCTGTGTTTTATGTACACAACCGGCCATGGCACATATTGCAGTTTAATCCCTCGCCAATATCATCAAAGCTATAGCTGAAAACCTGTCCTCATTTGCAGCAAAATTGTTTGTAAGCTTAGACAAGCCCACAATAAAATTCTTTTAAAAAGTTGGGGTTTTTTTTAAGTGTTAATCCCCTCAAAACTGATATTTCAATGTCTGGTAGATGTTTTTATTTTATTTTATATTTTATTTTATTATTATAAAGGGTTTTTTTATTCTTATTGGTGAGAATGCTGTGCTGGGTCTGTGGCTATTATACGGGGCTTCCACTCTACCTGCTGGATTTAATTCATTTTATATTATATAATAGGAGGAGCTGAGACACAAAGTGGTGGTGGGGGGCAGCATCAGGAATTCTGACAAAGAGATCTCACAGTTGGAATATTCTAGATATATTAAAAGCCAGGGTCGAACTGGCCTTAGCAAGAGTCACCATTTCATAAACAAACACTTTTCGATGGACTGTTTTAAATGAAAACTCTACCTTTACCAAAAAAAATATATATTTATGCTTTTGTAACCAATTTGAAGTTCACTCCATATCTGCCTGAAGTTTTAGAAAGCTTTATAATTGATTGGATGGATATAATTCATTGACCGGCTATACTCAATAATACTGCCTTATGGCCACTTGATGGTGCTGAGTATTAAAGGACGTAATGCAGGCCATAGATGGGTCGAAAATCGGCCGATTTTTCGGCCGAAAATAAAATCGGCCGTTTTTCGGATCATTAGTGGGCTAAATGTTCGGCCGTTTTTCGGTATTTTGGCAGATTTTTTTTATCGGTAAAGTTGGAAAAGAATCGTCCGATTTTTCCGATCGGCCGATTTTCACGGCAATGATGGGCAAATCGGCCGATCTTTTACCGATAAAAAAATCTGCGCATGAGCAGTGACCTGCAAGAGGAAGACAAAAAGAAGAAGAAAAAAGAAGAGGATGAAGAGGAAGAGGATGAAGAAGAGGAAGGAGGAGAAGGGGAAGAGAAGAAGAGGATGAAGAAGAAGAAGAGGATGGAGAAGAGGAAGAGGAAGAAGACGAAGAAGAAGAAGAGGATGAAGAAGAGGATGAAGAAGAAGAGGATGAAGAAGAGGAAGAAGAAGAGGATGAAGAAGAAGAGGATGAAGAAGAAGTAGAAGAAGAAGAAGAGGATGAAGAAGTAGAAGAAGAGGATGAAGAAGAAGAGGAAGATGAAGAAGAGGAAGATGAAGAAGATGAAGCAGAGGATGAAGAAGAGGATGAAGAAGATGAAGAAGAAGAAGAGGAAGAAGAAGAAGAGGATGAAGAAGAAGAGGATGAAGAAGAAGAGGAATTCCAGTCCGGCAAAAAGTGTCCCTGCAGAGAGCTCCGCTATTTCTTTGACAGTTCCTTGACATTTATAGCAGTTGCAACATTGTATCTATTTGTTTCCAAATAAAAACATCTGTATCCTAAATGGATACAAATAGATACATTGTTGCACCCGCTATAAATGTCAAGGAACTGTCAAAGAAATAGCGGAGCTCTCTGCAGGGACACTTTTTGCCGGCTGTAGACGGGATGAAAATCGGCCGATTTTTTTTACCGTTGCTGGTAACGTCGGCCGCTTGAACGACCGATTTTTTGTTTTTTTTAAAGAAAAATCGGCCGATTTTCGACCCGTCTATGGCCTGCATAAGTATGTCTCTCAGCTCCATATAGTGGCCATAATGTGGTATTTTCCTCATACATACTTTTTTTTTTCTCTCTTTCAATGAATAACATTCGATCTGCCAAGATTTACAGTTACAACAACTAACAGTTTTGAGTGGAATATTTTAACCTTTGTAACCAATTTTAAGCACATTATACCTCTGCCTGAGGTTTCAGAAAGATTTATAACTTGTTGGCTGGTTCTAACTGATTGGCTGCATATACCTGACTGGCAGGCTATAACCAATAATACTGCATTATGGCTACTTGATGGAGCTGAGCATTATAGGACATAGGTACGTCTCTCAGCTCCATCTAGTAACCATAATGTCGTATTTTCCTCATTGACACTTTTTTTCAATGACTAACATTTGTGCTGCGAAGATTCACAATTACATATACTAACAATTTTGGTTGAAAAGTTTTACACAGAAACTCCACTTGTGCCATAAAAAAAAATTATACAGGTGAAACTCGAAAAAATTAGAATATCGTGCAAAAGTTCATTTATTTCAGTAATGCAACTTAAAAGGTGAAACTAATATATGAGATAGACTCATTACATGCAAAGCAAGATAGTTCAAGCCGTGATTTGTCATAATTGTGATGATTATGGCTTACAGCTCATGAAAACCCCAAATCCACAATCTCAGAAAATTAGAATATTACATGCAATCAATAAAACAAGGATTGTACATAGAACAATATCGGACCTCTGAAAAGTATAAGCATGCATATGTACTCAGTACTTGGTTTGGGCCCCTTTTGCTGCAATTACTATGGCACTCTGAGGTGTTATGGAAGACCAGGATGCTTCAATAGCGGCCTTCAGCTCTTCTGCATTGTACGGTCTCATGTCTCATCTTTGTCTTGGCAATGCACCATAGTTTCTCTATGGGGTTCAGGTCAGGCGGGTTTGCTGGCCAATCAAGCACAGTAATCCCACGGTCATTGAACCAGGTTTTGGTGCTTTTGGCAGTGTGGGCAGGTGCTAAGTCCTGCTGGAAAATGAAGTCAGCATCCCCATAAAGCTCGTCTGCGGAAGGAAGCATGAAGTGCTCCAAAATCTCCTGGTAGACGGCTGCGTTGACCCTGGACTTAATGAAGCACAGCAGACCAACACCAGCAGATGACATGGCTCCCCAAATCAGCACAGACTGTGGAAACTTCACGCTGGACTTCAAGCATCTTGCAGTGTGTGCCTCTCCATTCTTCCTCCATACTCTGGGTCCTTGGTTTCCAAATGATATGCAAAAGTTGCTCTCATCAGAAAAGAGGACTTTGGACCACTGAGCAACAGACCAGGTCTGTTTTTCTTTAGCCCAGTTAAGACGCTTCTGACGTTGTCTGTTGTTCAGGAGCAGCTTGACAAGAGGAATACAACATTTGAAGCCCATGTCCAGGATCCATCTGTGTGTGTGGTGGCTCTTGATGCACTGACTCCAGCCTCAGTCCACTCTTTGTGAAAGCCCCCAACACTTTTGAATGGCCTTTTCCTGACAATCCTCTCCAGGCTGCGGTCATCCCTGCTGCTTGTGCACCTTTTTCTTCCACACTTTTCCCTTCCACATAACTTTCTATTAATGTGCTTTGATACAGCACTTTGGGAACATCCAACTTCTTTTGCAATTACCTTTTGAGGCTTTCCCTCCTTATGGAGGGTGTCAATGATGGTTTTCTGCACAACTGTCAGGTCAGCAGTCTTTCCCATTATTGTGATTCCTACTGAACCAGACTGAGAGACCATTTAAAGGCTCAGGAACCCTTTGCAGGTTTTATGGCTTAACCACTTGAGCTCCTGAGGATTTACCCCCCTTAATGACCAAGCCTCTTTTTGCTACTCGGCGCTGCACTAATTCAACTTATAATTGCACGGTAATGCAATGCTGCACCCAAACAAAATTTACGTCCTTTTTTTCACACAAATACAGCTTTCTTTCGGTGGTATTTGATCACCTGTGCGCTTTTTATTTTTCAAGCTATAAACAAAAAAAGGCCAAAAAGTTTAAAGAAAAACAATATTTTTTTTCGTTCAGCTATAAAAAATATATATAGTAAACTCAAAGTTGGTTATAAATTTAGGCCAAAATGTATTCTGCTACATGTTTTTGGTAAAAAAAATCCCAATAAGTGTATATTGATTGCTTTGTGATTTGTCATCATTGTGATGATTATGGCTTACAGCTCATGAAAACCCCAAATCCACAATCTCAGAAAATGAGAATATTGTGAAAAGGTGCAATATTCTCGGCTCAAAGTGTCCCACTCTAATCAGCTAATTAACCACATGCCGCCCAGCCACTGTATAAATACGGCGGCAGAGCGGCACGGCTGGGCACAAGCACGTTTTAAAACATGTGTTTTGTAAACAGGTAGGGGACGCGCGCAAGGCGCGCCTCCGCTCTACCTGACCCGCCGATCACAGCCGCGGATGTCAGTCGCCGGGTCACAGCCAGTCGTTACCAGCTATGTCCCGGCGATCGGCGGCAATCGCTGACAGAGAGCACAGCTGCAGTAGCTGTGCTTTCTGTCAGTTCCCTGAAAGCTCCAGGACACGCTGAGCGGGAAAGAAGAGTTTCTCTCTCCCGATCAGCGGTGTTCCCTGCAGTACACACCCCCGCCCCCTAGTAAACACTCCCCTCACACAGTTAACCCTTTCCCTGAATAATAAACTTAACCCCTTCCTCCCCAGTGCCATTAGTACAGTGTCAGTGTTTTTTTTTCGCACTGATCACTGTATTGGTGTCACCGGGGATGTCAGTGACCCGAAGTCAGTACCCCCCAATGTTAGAATGTCCGCCGCAGTCCTGCAGTCCCACCATAAGTCGTTGATCGCCGCCATAAGTCACTGATCGCCGCCATAAGTCGCTGATTGCCGCCATTATTAGTATAAAAAAAAACTAAAAATCCCAGTATCTTTCCCGCCATTTGTAAACACTATAACTTTCACGTAAACCAATTAATTTACACGTGTTGGGTTTTTTTTTTAGCAAACACATGTCGCAGAATGCATTTTGGACAAAATTTATGACTAAATTTGATTTTTACATTTTTTTTTACTAGACATGTTTTATAGCAAAAAGTCCAAAATATTGTTTTTTTTCCTCAAAATTGTCAGCCTTTTTTTTATAGCGCAAAAAATAAAAACCGCACAGGCAATCAAATATCACCAAAAGAAAGCTCAATTTGTGGGGAAAAAAGGATGTAAATTTCATTTATGTACTGTATTGCATGACTGCGCAATTGTCCGTTAAACTATCGCAGCGCTGTATAGCAAAAAAATGGCAAAAAACATGCAGTATTTATACCATAGTTTGTAGACGCTATAACTTCCACACAAAGCAATCAATATACACTTATTGGGATTTTTTTTACCAAAAACATGTAGCAGAATACATTTTGGCCTAAATTTATAACCAACTTTGAGTTTACTATATATATTTTTTATAGCTGAACGAAAAAAAATATTGTTTTTCTTTAAACTTTTTGGCCTTTTTTTGTTTATAGCTTGAAAAATAAAAAGCGCACAGGTGATCAAATACCACCGAAAGAAAGCTGTATTTGTGTGAAAAAAAGGACGTAAATTTTGTTTGGGTGCAGCATTGCATTACCGTGCAATTATAAGTTGAATTAGTGCAGCGCCGAGTAGCAAAAAGAGGCTTGGTCATTAAGGGGGGTAAATCCTCAGGAGCTCAAGTGGTTAAGCCATAAAACCTGCAAAGGGTTCCTGAGCCTTTAAATGGTCTCTCAGTCTGGTTCAGTAGGAATCACAATAATGGGAAAGACTGCTGACCTGACAGTTGTGCAGAAAACCATCATTGACACCCTCCATAAGGAGGGAAAGCCTCAAAAGGTAATTGCAAAAGAAGTTGGATGTTCCCAAAGTGCTGTATCAAAGCACATTAATAGAAAGTTATGTGGAAGGGAAAAGTGTGGAAGAAAAAGGTGCACAAGCAGCAGGGATGACCGCAGCCTGGAGAGGATTGTCAGGAAAAGGCCATTCAAAAGTGTTGGGGGCTTTCACAAAGAGTGGACTGAGGCTGGAGTCAGTGCATCAAGAGCCACCACACACACAGATGGATCCTGGACATGGGCTTCAAATGTTGTATTCCTCTTGTCAAGCTGCTCCTGAACAACAGACAACGTCAGAAGCGTCTTAACTGGGCTAAAGAAAAACAGACCTGGTCTGTTGCTCAGTGGTCCAAAGTCCTCTTTTCTGATGAGAGCAACTTTTGCATATCATTTGGAAACCAAGGACCCAGAGTATGGAGGAAGAATGGAGAGGCACACACTGCAAGATGCTTGAAGTCCAGCGTGAAGTTTCCACAGTCTGTGCTGATTTGGGGAGCCATGTCATCTGCTGGTGTTGGTCTGCTGTGCTTCATTAAGTCCAGGGTCAACGCAGCCGTCTACCAGGAGATTTTGGAGCACTTCATGCTTCCTTCCGCAGACGAGCTTTATGGGGATGCTGACTTCATTTTCCAGCAGGACTTAGCACCTGCCCACACTGCCAAAAGCACCAAAACCTGGTTCAATGACCGTGGGATTACTGTGCTTGATTGGCCAGCAAACCCGCCTGACCTGAACCCCATAGAGAAACTATGGTGCATTGCCAAGACAAAGATGAGACATGAGACCGTACAATGCAGAAGAGCTGAAGGCCGCTATTGAAGCATCCTGGTCTTCCATAACACCTCAGAGTGCCATAGTAATTGCAGCAAAAGGGGCCCAAACCAAGTACTGAGTACATATGCATGCTTATACTTTTCAGAGGTCCGATATTGTTCTATGTACAATCCTTGTTTTATTGATTGCATGTAATATTCTAATTTTCTGAGATTGTGGATTTGGGGTTTTCATGAGCTGTAAGCCATAATCATCACAATTATGACAAATCACGGCTTGAACTATCTTGCTTTGCATGTAATGAGTCTATCTCATATATTAGTTTCACCTTTTAAGTTGCATTACTGAAATAAATTAACTTTTGCACAATATTCTAATTTTTGGAGTTTCACCTGTATATACAGTATCTCCCAGAAGTGAGTCCACACCTCACATTTTTGTAAATATTTTATTCTATCTTTTCATGTGACAACACTGAAGAAATGACACTTTGCTACAATGTGACATAGTGAGTGTACAGCTTGTATAACATGTAAATTTGCTGTCCCCTCAAAATAACTCAACACACAGCCATTAATGTCTAAACCGCTGGCAACAAAAGTGAGTCCACCACTAAGTGAAAATGTCCAAATTGGGCCCAAAGTGTCAATATTTTTTGTGGCCACCATCAGGGGCGGACTGACAACTCATGGGGCCCCCGGGCAATAGGGGACCGTGGGCCCCTGTGTCCTTGCCCACACTCAAACCACACCCAAAAAAGCCTATGAAAAGGTACCAGGGGCATCTCATGGGGCCCCCTTCTGACCCCGGGCCCTCGGGCAGTGCCCAAGTTCCCAAATGGTCAGTCTGCCCCTGGCCACCATTATTTTCCTGCACTGCCTTAACCCTCTTGGGCATGGAGTTCACCAGAGCTTCACAGGTTGCCACTGGAGTCCTCTTCCACTCCTCCAAGATGACATCACGGAGCTGGCGGATGTTAGAGACCTTGCGCTCCTCCACCTTCCGTTTGAGGATGCCCCACAGATGCTCAATAGGGTTTAGGTCTGTCTACCTTTTCCCTCAGCTTCTTTAGCAAGAAAGTGGTCATCTTGGAGGTGTGTTTGGGGTCATTATCATGTTGGATTACTGCCCTGAAGCCCAGTCTCCGAAGGGAGGGGATCATGCTCTGCTTCAGTATGTCACAGTACATGTTGGCATTCATGATTCTCTCAATGAACTGTAGTTCCCCCGTGCTGGTAGCACTCATGCAGCCCCAGACCATGACACTCCTACCACCATGCTTGACTGTAGGCAAGACACACTTGTCTTTGTACTCCTCACCTGGTTGCCACCACACACGCTTGACACCATCTGAACCAAATATGTTTATCTTGGTCTCATCAGACCACAGGACATGGTTCCAGTAATCCATGCCTTTAGTCCTTGTCTTCAGCAAACTGTGTGTGGGCTTTATTGTGCATCATCTTTAGAAGAGGCTTCCTTCTGGGACAACAGCCATGCAGACCAATTTGATGCAGTGTGCAGCGTATGGTCTGAGCTCTGACAGGCTGACCCTCCACCCCTCAACCCCTGCAGCAATGCTGGCAGCACTCATACGTCTATTTCCCAAAGATAACCTCTGGATATGACGCTGATCACGTGCACTCAACTTGTTTGGTCAACCATAGTGAGGCCTGTTCTGAGTGGAACCTGTCCTGTTAAACCACTGTATGGTCTTGGCCACCATGCTGCTACTCAGTTTCAGGGTCTTGGTAATCTTCTTATAGCCTAGGCCATCTTTATGTAGAGCAACAATTCTTTTTTTTCAGATCCTCAGAGAGTTCTTTGCCATGAGGTACCATGTTGAAATTCCAGTGACAGTATAAGAGAGTGAGAGTGATAACACCAAATTTAACACACCTGCGCCCCATTCACACCTGAGACCTTGTAACACTAATGAGTCACATGACACCGGGGAGGAAAAATGGCTAATTGGGCCCAATTTGGACATTTTCACTTAGGGGTGGACTCACTTTTCTTGCCAGCGGTTTAGACATTAATGGTTGTGTGTTGAGCCATGCAAGAATTTTACAAATCTGGGAATGATGTAACAAGGGGTCCTAAAGCTACAGGTAAAGAAAAAAAAAAAAGCTTGGGTCTCTAAAGGGAAGAGGGAGGTATGCAGGTAGATTTGGGTATTGCCCTTTAGGTAGTATCTGATTTCTGGTCGGTCACACGCAGTTTTTTTTCTTAGCACAATGATAAGACACTGCTAGCTGATCTAAATAAGTATCCAGCCGAATCAAATAAAAAAGGGCACCGAGGTGAGCAAGAAAGAAAGAAAAAGATGAGCTACTTTATATACAGAGAATGAATAGATCCGTAATGCTGAGACAGACGCGAGCAACTCAGATAAAACAATGAAAAAAAGCAACAGATAGAATCAAAAAGAGAATCTAGTACAAGGATGAAAGGGCTTGACAAACCGCGGCACAAAAATGTTGCAGGCAGCATAATACATGGTGATAATTGACTAGTCTTTGGTGTGGAAACCCCGTGGGATTAAGCCACAGGATGCAAAGATGTGATAATTCCAGTGTAGTAAAAGGAAACATTTTGTTAACATAATCATGTCTTAAAGGAATCATCTGCCATTGCAGAAACCTTCTTTTTACATCTTTTACCTTTTTTTAAAGGGAAAGTAGCATTTTTTAAAATAGTTTTTTTTAGACATATATGTCAAGATGATCAGTTTAGTAAGAGCAAGTGAACCCCTTGATGCCAACTCCTTGAATGGGCCATGACACCTGAAGTCGGTAGGCAGGGCTCCTGATCCTGCACAGTGCTGATGTCATCAGAAACTCATCCTACCAGTTCCCGAAAGCCAGTAGTTGACCGTGAGCTGTCCATGAATGGCTACACAGTGCTAATGTCATCAGGAGCCCGTCCTACCAGCTCCCAAGAGCCAATAGTTGACCATGAGCTGCCCATAATTGGCTGCACAGTGCCAGTGTCATCAGGGGTCCATCCTACCAGTTCCCAAGAGCCAGTAATTGACCGTGAGCTGTCCATGATTGGCTACACAGTACTAATGTCATCAAGAGCCCATCCTACCAGCTCCCGGGACCCAGTAGTTGATCATGAGCTGTCCTTGATTGGCTGAGCTGTGCTGATGTCATCAGGAGCCCATCCTATCAGTTCCTGAGAGCCAGTAGTTAATGGCTGCACAGTGCTGATGTCATCAGGAGCCCATTCTACCAGCTCCCAAAAGCTAGTGGTTGACCGTGAGCTGTCCATAACTGGATACATTGGGCTAATGACTCAGGAGACCATCCTGTCAGCTCCCAAGAGCCAGTAGTTGACCATGAGCTATCCATAATTGGGTACACAGTGCCAATGTCATCAGGATTCCATCCTACCAGTTCCCAAGAGCCAGTAATTGACCATGAGTTGTCCATGATTGCCTACACAGTGCTGATGTCATCAGGAGCCCATCCTACCAGCTCACGAGACCCAGTAGTTAACTGTGAGCTGTCCATGATTGGCTGTGCTGTATTGATGTCATCAGAAGCCCATCCTACCAGTTCCAGAGAACCAGTAGTTAATGACTACACAGTGATGATGTCATCAGGAGCCCATTCTACCAGCTCCCAAAAGCTAGTAGTTGACTGTGATCTGTCCATAACTGGATACATAGGGCTAATGAGCCCATCCTACCAGTTCTCAAGAGCCAGTAGTTGACCGTGAGCTGTCCATGGTTGACTGCACTGTGCTTATGTTATCAGGTGTCCTTCCTACCAGCTCCTGAGAGTCAGCAGTTGATGACTGCCCTGTGCTGATCTCATCAAGAGCCCGCCTACCAGCTAACATGTGCCAGTAGTTGACCGTGAGCTGTTTATAACTGGATACAGAGTGCTGATGCCATCAGGAGTCCATCCTACCAGTTCCTGAGAGTCAGTAGTTGACCATGAGCTGTATATGATTGGCTACACAGTTTTGGTATCATCAGGAGCCCATCCTACCAGCTCCAGAGAGCCAGTAGTTGATGGCTGCCCTGTGCTGATCTCATCAAGAGCCCGCCTACCAGCTAACACATGCCAGTAGTTGACCGTGAGCTGTTTATAACTGGATACAGAGTGCTGATGCCATCAGGAGTCCATCCTACCAGTTCCTGAGAGTCAGCAGTTGACCATGAGCTGTCCATGACTGGCTACACAGTGTTGGTATCATCAGGAGCCCATCCTACCAGCTCCAGAGAGCCAGTAGTTGACTGAGAGTTGTCCGTGATTGGCTACACAGTGTTGATATAATCAGGAGCCCATCCTATTGGCTCCTGAGTGCTATAGTTAACCATGATCTGTCACCCTCAGTTTTGGGGTGCCTATGGAGCACACTCCAGAACAAGACAGTGAGTCATATATGTCTACCCACCCTACTGCAACCTATATGAGTACTGCTGTCGTAAAGGGGTTAAAGTCCAACACTGGGCTGGCCAAAATATAAAATATGGGTGCCCCTCCCGCCAACATATGCCTATTTTTTCCAGAGGGGATCTAATAGAGTGGAATATTTACCTAATTCAACAGTCTATAAAGCTTATTTCCCACTAGTTCTGTTACCTTCACTCTTCTTCTTCTTCAACCTCTCCACCCCTTTTGCCAAAGTCATCACATACAATGCAGGACCATCAGTTGCTCTTGGTCCTGAACTGTGCATGAAGATATTAGGGCCTGCCCACATTCTAGGGTAGTAATACTCTCATTCCAGCCCAGGTATCACTCTCTATTAGATCCCCATAGGAGGGCATCCACAGTTAGTAATGCTGCACAATGACTGCCTCACTGCAGCTCTCTTAATGCTAACTTTGGGGGTGTTTTTATAAAAAAAAGTTGCAGAACTTTTTTTGCCCTGTGAATCTGCATTCACATTCCTTCTGTGGAGCAATAACACATGTTCCCAAGCTATTTTCTCTCCAGCTTGAATATATTTATTCACAGGAATCAGGAAATACTGCATTATGGCACTGACTATCACAGTAAATAAGAGCTGATTTCCTATGAACGTCAGCTCCATCTAGTGGCCACAATGCAGTATTTCTCTGAAATACCACTATTAGGAAAATACCACATTATGACCACTAGAAGACGAAGGCAATCATAGGAAATAAACACGTTACTTGGAATATTCACAGCGGCTGTGCAAATGCCTCAGCAGTCACAGAGTAACTTTTTTGTTAATAAATTCCTAAGTGAAAATATGTATTTTATATATATATATATATATATATATATATATATATATATATATATATATAAACACACACTGTATACAAATACATATATATATATACTGTATATATATATATATATACTGTATATATATATATATATATATATATATATATATATATATCACTATGAAGGCAATTCTGAATATTTCGAACAATTATTGATTAACTTGTTAGCAATAACACATATCGGTTCATGTATGTTCTACTGCCCATATCTGCAGTATGAATATACAGTATGTCAATATATAGATATATACCCACATGGAAGAAAAACATATTTTAAATATATTTAAAAAATATTATTCCAAAATATATTGACATATATTTGAATTACTATAATTTTGGCCATATTCAATAGATTTCAAAATATATATATATACAGTTGCAAGAAAAAGTAAGTGAACCCCTTGGGATTACGTGGAGTTTCGCATGAATTGGGCATAAAATGTGCTCTGAACGTCATCTAAGTCACAACAATAGAAGAACACAGTTTGCTGAACATAATACTACACAAACTTTAGATGTTGCCATGGTTTAATTGCACATAACATGTAAACATTCACAGCGCAGGGAGGAAAAAGTATGTGAACCTTTGGACTTAATAACTGGTTGACCCTCCTTTGGCAGCAATAACCTCAACCAAACGTTTCCTGTAGTTGCAGATCAGACCTGCACAACGATCTGGAGTCATTTTGGACCACTCCTCTTCACAAAACTGTTTCAGTGTAGCAATATTCTTGGGATGTCTGGTGTGAATCGCTCTCTTAAGGTCATGCCACAGCATTTCAATCGGGTTGAGGTCAGGACTCTGACTGGGCCACTCCAGAAGGCGTATTCTGTGCTGTTGCAGCCATTGTTTTGTTGAATTACTTGTATGCTTTGGGTCATTGTCCTGTTGCATCACCCATCCTCTGCGGAGCTTCAGTTGGCGGACAGATGGTCGTACGTTTTCCTGCAAAATGTCTTGATAAACTCTGGAATTCATTTTCCCATCAATGACAACAATCCATCCAGGCCCTGAGGCAGCAAAGCAGCCCCAAACCATGATGCTCCCTCCGCCATGTTTTACAGTGGGGATGAGGTTTTGATGTTGGTGTGCTGTGCCTTTTTTTCTCCACACATAGTGTTGTGTGTTCTTCCCAAACAACTCAATCTTGGTTTCATCTGTCCACAGTATATTTTGCCAGTAGTGCTGTGGAACATCCAGGTGCTCTTTTGCAAACTTCAAACGTGCTGCAATATTCTTTTTGGACAGCAATGGCTTCCTCCGTGGTGTCCTCCCATGTACTTCATTCTTGTTTAAGGTTTTCCTTATTGTAGATGTGTCAACAAAAATGTTAGCATGTACCAGAGATTTCTGTAGGTCTTTAGCTGACACTCTGGGATTCTTCTTTACCTCATGCAGCATTCTGCGCTGTGCTCTTGCAGTCATTTTTACAGGACGACCACGCCTAGGGAGAGTAGCAACAATGCTAAACTTTCTTCATTTGTAGACAGTCTGTCTTACCGTGGACACATGAACATCAAGGCTTTTGGAGATACTTTTGTAACCCTTTCCAGCTTCATGCAAGTCAACAATTCTTGATCGTAGGTCTTCTGAGAGCTCTTTTCTGCGAGGCATGGTTCACATCAGACAGTGCTTCTTGAAACCAGTAAACCCAAAACAGGTGTGTGTTTTTTAAGGGCAGGACAGCTGTCAGCAACACATCCAATATCATCACACTGATTGGAGTCAAGGTTGGCTCACTCCTGGCTCCAATTAGCTCTGGGAGAAGTCATTAAGCTAGGGCCTCACATACTTTTTCCTCCCTGCACTGTGAATGTTTACATGTTATGTGCAATTAAACCATGGCAACATCTAATGTTTGTGTAGTATTATGTTCAGCAGACTGTGTTCTTCTATTGTTGTTACTTAGATGACGTTCAGAGCATATTTTATGCCCAATTCATGCAGAACTCCATGTAATCCCAAGGGGTTCACATACTTTTTCTTGCAACTGTATATATATATTCTAGCTGAGCAGGGACTTGAACATTATCCAGTAGAAAGAGAATGGGTGTTTGACACTTGCTCTTCCTCCATTTTTGACAACTGTTGGGATAAGATATCAGCCACACAGGGAGTGCATTGTTTTTAAGGAGCCAACCCACTCCTAGACTCACGTTGAGAAAAGTTGCAGTAAACTACACCCATTGTGTAGCATTGCAAAGCAGGAAACAAAATCCGTGTACAGTACATAAAGGACAAGTATGCCAACAAGGATTTAAAAAACATTCACAAGCAGATAGAAGATCAATTACTGTATATTAAGCTGACCTCTTTTAAATGTATATCCAAAAATCATTATAGAGACAATAAATCCCCTTTAAATTAAAGCTTTTACATACAGTAGCCAATGAAAATTCAGCTGTTTATCTTCCATTGCAGGTTTGTGCATAACAACTTTTCCCTGATTGGCTATTGCAGGCAATGTCTTGTCTTTCCAATTCTAATTGCTACAAATGAGCATGTGTGGTGGCTGCGGTTTCTGGCTCCCAGCCTTGGTCAGACAGTGTCAGTGATTCAGCAGGAAAGCTTTGGAAGCTCCCGTCACCTGCTTGTTGTATCCAGAGACTCAGACAGCTGAATAGACAAAATGTAAATGTAGCCATTATACTTCGGTGTCTGTGTTCTGCCAATGTGAACTCTGGATCTTTCAATAAATCATGTGTGGAGTCTGGCAGCTGTTGGACTCTGGGAAGGAAGGTGTAAAATGATAAGCATCCTTTCATCCACAAGAAAAGCAAGCGACAACTATGATAAGAAAAGGCAACAGAAAGCAGCTTCATGGAGTTCTCCTACAAATGTAAAGCCCTACCTACCTACTTGCCTACCTAGCTACCTACTTGCCTACCTAAACTTTCAGAATAAATCAGCCATATACATTCCAGGTGCTTCAAAAGGTACACAACGTATTACAGTTTGTTTTCTATAAAAAGCAGCCACAGCCTGAGTAGAAAAGCCTGTCCCCTGTCAGCATGATATAGAAAAGAACCCTTGATCTCCATGTGGAAGCAGTGGTCTCCCTGCAGAGGTCCAACACACCCCCTGCAGAGTCAGAGCCAGATCTCTCCAATCAGAGCAGGAGCTTTGCTTTTTGCAGAGCTATAGGCATGACTTAGCATAGGGGTCTCCAAACTGTGGCCCGAGGGCCAGATATGGCCCTTTGCTACCCTTCATCTGTCCCTTGGGGCACTATTCCTACCACTGAGACCAACAATGGGGCAGCATTTCTTCCATTGAAACCAATTATGGTGTACTATTCCTCCCACTAGAACCAATGATGGTGCACTATTCTTCCCACTAGAACCAATGATGGTGTACTATTCTTCCCACTAGAACCAATGATGGTGTACTATTCTTCCCACTAGAACCAATGATGGTGTACTATTCTTCCCACTAGAACCAATGATGGTGTACTATTCCTCCCACTGGAACCAATGATAGTGTACTATTCTTCCCACTAGAACCAATGATGGTGTACTATTCCTCCCACTAGAACCAATGATGGTGTACTATTCTTCCCACTAGAACCAATGATGGTGTACTATTCTTCCCACTAGAACCAATGATGCTGTACTATTCCTCCCACTGGAACCAATGATTGTGTACTATTCCTCCCACTAGAACCAATGATGGTGTACTATTCTTCCCACTAGAACCAATGATGGTGAACCATTCTTCCCACTAGAACCAATGGTTGTGTACTATTCTTCCCACTAGAACCAATAATGGTGTACTATTCTTCCCACTAGAACCAATGATTGTGTACTATTCTTCCCACTAGAACCAATGATTGTGTACTATTCTTCCCACTAGAACCAATGATGGTGTACTATTCCTCCCACTAGAACCAATAATGGTGTACTATTCTTACCACTAGAACCAATGATGGTGTACTATTCTTACCACTAATACCAATGATGGGGCACTACTCCTCCTACTGGCCATCAACCCTGAGGCCATGTTTATTATCACTGATGCTGGGGCCAGGACATTTTCTATCCTCACTGGCCCTAATCTGGCCCTCCTAAAGTCTGGAGGTCCGTATACTGGCCCTTTGTTTGAAAAGTTTCGAGACCCCTGATTTAGCATGTTGGACCTCTGTAGAGAGACCACTGCTTTCACACAGTGAACAAAGGTGTGGCTGCTTTCACAAGAAAATGGACTGTAAGACTTTTTGTTGTGATTCCTCTGGAATGTATTTCGATCATTTAAATTGAAAGTTTCATTCATCTTTAAAGTTCAGCTCCAGCCATTTTTGTAAGTGTGGATAACATGAAGAAAGGTTCAAAGGTCTCTTCGCAGTCCTGCTGAGGAGTTTCCCCTAACTTCTTAGCTAGGCAACACCTGGAAGCACAAGGTGTCATGGGACAGAAGGCAAATGGAAATCTTCCAATTGGGACAAAGAGAACAATAAAACAAGAAAGAGGAAACAAACCTTGGGTTGTCTTCAAAAAACATACCAGCCCAGGGAATCCAGCTTTGCCTGCAGTAATCTATCACTCCACCACCATATGCCAAGTGCCATGCCACCAACATCTTTCCTACGTCATCAGGGAACCTCTGTCTCTCCTTGTTATCCCCCCTGATGATGCACTGCTACACATGTGCCGTTTGCTGGTTAATTCCTGGTGCATGTGCAGTGTGTTTTTTATTGTCTGAAGCCTCTTGGGATGTAGTGATTATTGTCACCTAGGTATTTGTAAAAATAAAATGAAGGTCCCAACACAGAAAATGGGACTGCACTCCATAAATGTTACACGTGCAACACAGTCCCAGCCCTAAGGCCGTCCTACTGACGTGTTTCACCCCAACTGGGCTTGATCTATTACTTCTACAATTAGTTGGGGTGTAATGCATCAGCTGAACGTGGCTTAGGATGAGGACTGTGTTGGAAGCCTGTTTTATGGAATAAAAGTTTGACATTTACAGAGTGCAACCCTATTTTCTGTGTTGTTACTACACTGTACGGGACAATATTTTGGAGGCTGGCACCTGGAGCTTTGAAGGACCTGGGTGTAAAGAGGCATGTAAATGGCGCCAAAGAGTACAAGTCCCTGCCCTGCTTCTTCCTAACAGAACAACCCTTCTGCTTGAGGTTTTAACCCTCCGCCATCTTGTGCCCATCTCCTTGCCAAGCCGTTCCAAGCCATTGACCTTTGTATCCAAAGGAAGGGGTGTTCACACCAAACAGTTAGGATTGCTGCACTTTTCTGATGTTACTTTAAGATGGCATTGCAGTCAGGTCCCATAGACATACTATCCGGGGTCACTAGACAGCATTTTATCCATCACGTATAGTGGATGAACTGCAGCTGTCACATGTAAAAGCAGCAAACGACAAACTTTAGTAAGCCTTTATTATTGTGTATTTTGTGAGCTGCTTAGGATTTTTAGTATATAGCTGTCAGCACCCTAACACACTATCATACCCATGTATCCTAATACCAATTAAATTAAATAACGGTGCAGCTCCGATACCATATACCAACAAAAAGAAATATAAAAGGCAATTCTTTTAAGGGTAGAAACCAAAACAGTGCTGCACTAGTTATTAGTAAAATACCATATCTCTAATCTTCCATTTGCAAAAATGTCTAATTAGTGAATATATCCAAAATAACATAAATTGAAACAACAAAAAAACATACATAAACAATATTATGTGCAAATAAACTGGATGAAGGAATGTCCATCTGTTGGCATAGAGTTGGAGGCCGTAATCAATTCTTAAAATTAAATAATTATATTACGCATCAGATTTCAGCCCCTTGCCCCACAAACCAGTTCTTCGTGAACCACCATAAAGTTTGCTCCCACCTTACTATGACTGCCCACATATGTGTTTGGTCATAAAGCGCCTTTACCCAGCCAAGCGGACTACTGTCTGCTCTCTGTCAATAACCGAACTATCCGTGATGGAGATCTCATTCTCTTGTTACTTCCACTCACCACCATGTAAACAAAATACTGTATATAGTGCTTTAGCCTTAAAATACTTTATTTATATCCAAAAGACAGATAAAATACTACTCATACAGTGCAGGTGCTTAATCGCATCAGATATAAAGAGCCTCAAATAGATGTAATAACTCTTCACAATAGCGCTATGTTAAAAACTGTCAACCAACAAACACACTTGCCGCCTCGTGTATGAGCGTCGTGACATCATCCAGGCCCCACCCCAATATGTTTCGTCATAGGGCACATGAAGAAGAAGTCAAGTGCCCTGTGATGAAATGCATTGGGGCAGGGCCTGGATGACGTCATGACGCTTATACACAAAGCGGCAAGTGTTTGTCTGTTTGTTTCCTGTTTTTAAACCCACCCCAGAACCCCCCCCTCGATCCAGCCATGTTTGTGATTAAGGACACTCATGATTAAAGACACTATGTATCTTTCTTTGAATGTTGGCTGAATGGAAGGGGATTTAGAAGGACAGCATCACAAATACCAAAAGGATTGAAGTGATCCAGAAAATATTTTAAAGAACACCAGGAGTATATTGGAGTGAATACATACAAGGGTCCAAGGTGGGGGCAGGTGGAAGTGTCACAGATTGCACGAGCACGACTGAATGATATTTTTGTGAGTAGTTCATCTTTATTTTTGTGCATGCGAAAGAAATTGTTTTGAAGCAAGATTTGAAATCTGAATCACGACACCTGATTGATTGATCTTCTAGTAGATGAGATTAATTTAAAAAGCAATATTTAACCATTCATGTGTGTAGGGTCAAATGATTGAGGTGAGAGCACATCTTGATTGTATGGATATACACTGCTCAAACAAATTAAAGGAACACTTTTTAATCAGAGTCTAGCATCAAGTCAATTAAACTCCTGGGATATTGAACTGGTCAGTTAAGTAGCAGAGGGGGTTGTTAATCAGTTACAGCTGCTTTGGTGATAATGAGATTAATAATAGGTGCACTAGATGGACAACAATGAGATGACCCCCAACACAGGAATGGTTTTACAAGTGCAGGCCACTGACATTGTTTCCCTATTCATCTTTTCTGACTGTATTTACTAGTTTTGCTAGTGTCATGGAGGAGATTCCAGGAGACAGGCAGTTACTCTAGGAGAGCTGGACAGGGCTGTAGAAGGTCCTTAACCCATCAGCAGGACCGGTATCTGCTCCTTTGTACAAGGAGGAACAGGATGAGCACTGCCAGAGCCCTACAAAATGACCTCCAGCAGGCCACTGGTGTGAATGTCTCTGACCAACCAATCAAAAACAGACTTCATGAGGGTGGTCTGAGGGCCCCTAGTGGGCCCTGTGCTCACTGCCCGGCACCATAGAGCTGGATTGGCATTTGCCATTGAACACTAGAATTGGCAGGTCCTCCACTGGCACCCTGTGCTTTTCACAGATGAGAGTAGGTTCACCCTGAGCACATGTGACAGACGTGAAAGGGTCTGGAGAAGCCGTGGAGAATGTTATGCTGCCTGTAACTTCGTTCAGCATGACCATTTTGGTGGTGGGTCAGTGATTGTCTGGGGAGGCATATCCATGGAGGGATGTACAGACCTCTACAGGCTAGACAATGGCACCCTGACTGCCATTAGGTATCGGGATGAAATACTTGGACCCATTGTCAGACCCTACACTGGTGCAGTGGGTCCTGGGTTCCTCCTGGTGCATGACAATGCCCGGCCTCATGTGGAGAAAAGTTCACTTAAGGGAACACCTGGCTTGGCCTAAAAGGTCTTTTGTAAGCCACTCTAGCCTTCACCACCATAAGAGTACTGTACTCCAACCCTGTCCAGCACTTCCACTGCTGGCTACATCTGCCTGATGGTGGGGTATCTGACTCTCATGCCCCAACTGCACTAAGGCTCCTCCCAACCTAACTTATATAAGGGCACTTACTCACCCATGAGATCACTACAGTAGAGCTCTAACTAAAAGGGACCTAATACCTGGTTACATTATTTTCTGTTTCTAGCACTTTTCTAGAACAGAGCCACCTAGTTGCAGACTAGGTAACTGCACCTTCTTACATGGGGGTCATACATGGAGCTTGGAGTGGTGCAGTTTGGCTTTTATCGCCTACAAAGAACAACTTTAAAAAGGGTTTGTGGGTTTTCTTTAATATGACAGAGGAACAATGAATAGAAAACCCCCAACGGCGACACATACAGCAATAAAAGCTTGATAGAAGTTCCAACTCTTCCAAATGATATCCAAAATTTTACAAAATTGGCTGGAGTAGAGCTTTATCCATATACAAAGGGTTTGAATCCTACCCGCTGTATTCGGGTCCAGAATAGGGATGAGCCAACTGACGTGCTTCAACTAGAACTCAATTTGCTCAGCTTCTTGATAAGCAGCAATAGGTTGCATATATAATCATTTACAAATCTTGCAAGTGTTGGTAGCCATACCCTTTCAATCTGCCAAGTAAATGTAAAACAACAAACTGATGGGGGTCATGGGGGAGAAGGGCGAGGGGTGTCATAACCACCATTCACATTTGTCCTGTAAAATTCCCATTAATACTGTGATCATCTGCCAGTACTGCTGGGACACTCTCTGAAGATATATCACCCATTCTATAGAAAAATACACAAAACAAATGATATCCTTCTCTGTCTCCAGACCATGGAAGAAAACATTCAGCCAGTCCTGCCATTATATAGTAATCACTTCTGGTCTCTGGAGAATATGGCTGTACTGCTATTCCAAACACTTCATCTCAATGAGGAGCCATAGACAAATGAATCCTAAATTTCATTTTTTTTTCACTTATTTTTTTTTTAATGTTGATGAAAGTAGAATTATCTTACGGGAAGGACAACAACAAAATTATGACGGAGGAAGCAAATTCTCTAGGTGCCTGTACTTTAAACCTGAAGCAGTATCTCTTTGATGACAAAATCAAGTGCATTTAAAGTGAAAGTGTTGTTTGCCCACCCAATGGTTTGCCTTATCCCTATCCTCGGGCCTTTATTATCTTACCCTCACTACGCACTCCCTGCCCTCCCATTTACAAGTCCCAGCCTATTAAGAAAGCTTTGTGTAAATTTGAAAGCTAGCCATACACTTGTTTAGCCCCCCAGATGTTATGATGAACAAAAGTTGGTCAGCTTTGATGGCCTGCCACGTCTCTGCTGTCAACCATGAGGTCAAGCAAGCCAAGGAACTCAATGCATATTTTGGGACCCTGCCCTATGTAAGAGGGTTCCTTTTCTAAATGTAATGGTGTTAGGCTGTAGTCACCCTAAGCGTGGATTGATAGTTCAGCTATCTGTTGTTTTTTTTTCCCTAAGCTCAGTTTATTGGTTGATTCTGCCTGCTGTTGGATAGTGACCCTGGCAATAGCATAGGAAGATCCAATAACCTGGGTTATAAATATTTTTTTTTGGCCAATCGCTATAAGGTTTTTTCGCCTATTCTAAATTTAGTGGTGTGCGGCTGTAGTCAGCCTATGCCCTAAATTGATAACTCTGCTGTCTGTGGGTTTCTCCTAACCTAAGTCCATTGACTGCTTCTGCCTGATGTTGACTAGTGTCCCTGGCAATAGTGTAAGCAGATCCAATGACCTGAGTTATGAATATTTATTTTTCTCTGCCCCACCACAAAGGAGGTCTATTGCCAGTGGTGCATGCTGGAAAAGACAATTTATTTCAGGTACTTATACAGCGCTGTCAATTTATGCAGTGCTTTACACATATATATATATATTTTATATTCACATCAGTCCCTAACCCTCAAGGGGTGTACAATCTAAGATCCCTAACTTACTTTTATACATATACATACTAGGGCCAATTTAGACAGGATCCAATTAACCTACCAGCATGTCTTTGGAGTGTGGGAGGAAACCCATGTAGGCACAGGGAGAACATGCAAACTCTACACAGGTGGTGCCATGGCTGGGATTGGAACCAAAGACCCTAGTACTGCCAGGCAGAAGTGCTAACCATTTAGCCACTGTGCTGCCCATAAATATTTGCGGGAACCTTTAGGAAACTCTCTTGTCTCCCAGGATTTACCCTGGGAGGAGGTATGTGTAGCTGTTCCATGACCTCAAAGGCCTGCTGCCTGAGGGGGACACCTACTTAAAGAGGAAAGGTCTAAATTTGGGGCCTGGAAGCTTGGTATGCCTGGTTGAGGGACTTACCCAAGAGGATAGAAGCTGGAACCTTGATTGCAGCACCAGAAAAAACTTCTGCTGGAGAGTGTTCAAAAGATAAAGGTAAATGCTTGAACACTAAAGGAAGTCTGGTGGCTCATCCAAAGGGTTACTATGCAGCAACTGCTTACAGTTAGACGATTAGGGAGTGCTGCTTTGGCCTAAATGTAACTTTTTAACTGTAGAACTGTAGTCATGTTCAGGGGCGGACTGACAAATCATGGGGCCCCCGGGCAATAGGCGATCATAGGGCCCCTGTGTCCTTGCCCAAACTCAAAAAAGCCTATGAAAAAGGTACCAAGGGGATCTCATGGGGCCCCCTACTGACCCCAGGCCCTCGGGCAGCGCCCGAGTTTCCAAATGGTCAGTCCGCCCCTGGCCCACAGGTATGCTCCGTCTCCTCCTCCCAAGTGAGATACATTCAAATATATCTAACAATCCAACCCTGGGCCTGTTAAAACCAAAAAGCATGGGCTTTTGGATACCAAAGTAGTCCTTACCAACCTATCCACAGGTATGGTCACATCTGAAGAGTTCTACCTGCTCCTCCTGAGTGGGATAAATCCAAAACAGATTTAACAATCCAACAATGGCCATGGTCAGACCAATTAGCATGGACTTTTGGACACGAAGGTAGTCTGTCCCAACCTGCCTACACTCGTGGCCACACATCAAACAATCCAACAGATTGCATAATTATGCTGAAAAAGGAATAGAGATTAGACTTTTATTCTCACATCTATTCAAGGTCCTTGCCCAAACTCAAAAAAGCCTATGAAAATGTACCAGGGGCATCTCATGGGACCCCCTACTGACCCCGGTCCCTCGGGCAATGCCCGAGTTTCCAAATGGTCAGTCCGCCCCTGGTCCTGTTGACCCTTTAAAAAAGTGACTGGTGTCCAGTTCTTCATGTCCCACTAAAAGTCAAGAATCCAACCCTGAGATGAAATGCTAGTCCACCAAACCACCTGGAGGTTCTCCACCATGGTCTTATGGTAAGAGGATGCTACATGTGTAAGGACGTTTTACTTTTAAAAAGGGAGCTTGTAGGGAACAGCATCATGTCCTCCTGACAAGCTTGCCTAGCGTGGTTGCTGTTGGCTTGCCTGAACAGTGGTAACAGTTAACTGACAGCCAGGGGCGGACTGACAACTCATGGGGCCCCCGGGCAATAGGGGATCATGGGGCCCCTGTATCCTTGCCCAAACTCAAAAAAGCCTACGAAAAAGGTACCAGGGGCATCTCATGGGGCACCCTACTGACCCCGGGCCCTCGGGCAGTGCCCAAGTTTCCAAATAGTCAGTCCGCCCCTGCTGACAACATTAATGACCCAGAGTTGCTTCCTAACAGGCCATTTTACACTCAAAAGGGCTGAGTTTTTTTTTGGGATTACTGAACATGACGGCTATCATCTGCTGAACATGAAATCTATCATCTGCAGGAAAATATCTCCACCACAATCACTGTCTTATCTCTAATGTCATGAGTTTTGATGAACCCCTGACACTTTTTTGCAGATAGTTTTATAAATCTAATTTTCAGCTTATGTAAGGCAGACTTTATTTCAGATGTAATTATTTTTTAATTGGCAGTATCCTTACTTTGTGAAATTCACCTCCACAAGGGATGACTGTCATTCCTCACAGTTGGACATCTTTAGGTTACATAAAGTCATTTCACCAGACATTGCTGGCTTGTATGGGCATTCCACGGTACAGAGAGGCATCTGCGACCCTGATATTCCACTTGGTGTGGTTAAGAAGTCGTTAGGCATTAGAAGGCTTTCTTTCACTGTATATTATGCATGGCTAGCCTTTATTTGCTAAAGACTGACCTCTTAAATGATCATCCTACACAGTAGGTCAGCAATGCTCTTCCTGACTCATTGTAGCATGTGCAGAAACATCACCCACAGCTATACAATCACTTAGAGCTCACTCATGGATAGGCACAAGGGGAACGAGTTTGTTTACTCCATGCCGTGAGACCTCAAGGCGGCCTAAAGACCGACATCATATAAGGACATCAGGTACGAAGCTTGGAGAAAAAGAAAAATATTGTTTGCAATAAGTGCTTGCTTTCTTTCCTCTACTCGGCCAGTGCTTTGCTGTATCACTGAATGTTATTATGATTCCTGAGCTGAGATAAAGGAATATTACGTATTGCTAAGCCCCAGAGCAAAAATATATATATTGCAACTTCTTAGTCTTTAGATGTAGTGGCTGCATTAGTTTTCTTTTTTCAGGTTAAGTACATTTTCTGCAAGTATAGAAAAATACCTGTTGATCTTTATAGAATAGTCAATGGAAGCCATATTATTTATTTATTTTTGGTACTTATTATTATAATACAGTATTTATATAGCGCCAAAGGGTATGCTCAGCGCTGTACAGTAGCAAGGGGGACATAACATGAGACAAGACAGTAACAATACAGTACACGAGGGGTTCGAGGGCCCTGCTCTTTCGAGCTTACAATCTAGGAGGGAGGGGAAGGTGATACAGGAGGAGATGGCTGTGGGGGATGGAGGTTGTTAGGTGAGGTCAGGTGTTAGGTGAGGTTGGGGTAGGCTTCCCTGAAGAGGAGGGTTTTCAGGGTGCGCCTGAAGGTGAGGAGGGTGGGTGACATTCTGATGGATTGGGGTAGGGAGTTCCAGAGGATGAGGGAAGTCCTAGAGAAGTCCTGCAATCGGGCGTGGGAGGAGGAGACCAGGGAGCTAGAGAGTAGGAGGTCCTGTGAGGAGCGGAGGGCACGGGTAGGGTAGTATTTGGGTATCAGGTCAGTTATGTAGTTTGGGGCGGCGTTGTGAATGGCTTTGTAGGTCATCAATTTACGCCATCAATTTCACACATATATATTGTACATTCACATCAGTCTCTAACCTCAAGAGGCTTACACAGGGGCGGACTGACAAATCATGGGGCCCCCAGGCAATAAAGGATCATGGGGCCCCTGTGTCCTTGCCCAAACTCAAAAAAGCCTATGAAAAAGGTACCAGGGGATCTCATGGGGCCCCCTACTGACCCCGGGCCCTCGGGCAGTGCCCAAGTTTCCAAATGGTCAGTCCGCCCCTGGGCGTACAAGATCAGGTCCCTAACGCACATTCATACATGCTAGGGCCAATTTAGAAAGGAGACAATTAACCTACCAGCGTGTCTTTGGAGTGTGAGAGGAGACCGGAGTACCTGGAGGAAACCCACGCAGGCACAGGGAGAACATGAAAACTCCAGGCAGGTGGTGCCATGGTTGGGATTCGAACCAGCGACCCTAGTACTGCCAAGCATATTACAATAAAGTGGTTCTAAATGCCTGTTTATTTTTTCTTTAACCCTTTCACTGCCAGAACATTTTTTTGCATTTTTTTTTTTTGCAAACATTTAAAAAAAATAATTTTAGGCCTGAAGATTACACAAAACCCCCAAACATTACATATGTTCTGAAAGTAGACACCCTAGAGAATAAAATAGTGGATGTTCCAATTTTTTATGCCACATGATATTATCACAAAGGTCTAAGAAACACAACATTTCAGTAAAATACACACTAAAATGAATTTTAGTTTTTTTTTGTTAAATTCTTTATTTATTTAGAACAGTGGTCTCCAACTGCGGCCTGGGGGCCGGATGTGGCCCTTTTCTTGAGTTTATCTGGCCCTTGGGGTACTATTCCACCAACTGTCACCAATGATGGCGCACCATTCCCCTACTGACATTATACTTCTCACTGATATCAACAATGGAGCACTTTTTTTCTCACTGATATCAACAATGGAGCACTTTTATTCTCACTGATATCAACAATGGAGCACTTTTATTCTCACTGATAATAACAATGGGGCAGTATTCCTCCCTTTGAAATCAATGATGGGGCACTGATGCCGGGGCATTTTCTACTTCCACTGGCTACAGTCCGGCCCCTGAAAGTCTGAGGGACAGTAAACTGGCCCTTTGTTTAGACAGTTTGGAGACCCCTGATTTAGAAGAATCAGCATGACAGTGCAGAAGTCAAAACAGTTAGGCATTCTTAGATTGTAAGCTCCAAGGATCAGGGCCCTCCTAACCCTCTTGTATTGATCTGTATTGTTGCTGTATTGTCTCCCTTTATATTGTAAAGTGCTGAGCAAACTGTTGGCGCCATATAAATCCTGTATAATAATAATAATAACTTTTATATGAAGAAAGAGACTGCACTGCATTGCCAGAAAACATACCTAGTACAAGGATCTATGTATACTGAAAGACGTAAAAAGGTGGTGGTCTGGCAGCTTATCTCGCCTACACGGCAGGTCATACCAATCCTCCCATTTTTACGGCAAACAAACACAAGACACTACCAAATTTTTGGTAAAATAAATTAAAAGATAAGGTCGCCTTGTGTGTGTATGTGACGATTTTTAAGTGACAAGTTCTCTTTTATGAGACATTAAGGGTCTAAAAGAGCTTGTCTCCTCTGGGCTGGACTGAATGTATTGCAATACAGATTGCAGGGGAAAATGACAGGGTGACCCAGATGTGATGTCATACTTGTCGCTTTCCAGGTCACAGCAAGAAGGGGAGGAGAGCAGACGTGTGTCTGCTCTACTCCCTCCCGCCAACCCCACCGGCACCAGCCATGTCAGCCTGGGTCCCACAGATCGGCAAGAAGAGTCTGGAATACATGGCCGGGGGGCCCCATTACTGGGGGTATGTGGAAGCAATCGGGTGGCAGCGCAGACTGCTTCTGCCTGGCTGCAGCCACCAGATTGTGTGTAAAACCCCTGCTTTCAGGGCTGTATGAGGTATGGACCTGCAGTGAAGGGGTTAAAATAAACATGTCATACTTACCTGCACAGAACAGCCCCGATCCTCCTCTTCTTGGATCCCCCGATGGCACTTCTGGCCACTCCCTCTTGCTGGGTGCCCCCAGAGTAAGCTGCTTGTTTTGAGGACACTCATGTGTGCTCACTCCCGAGCCGCCTCGACACACAGAGCATGGCTCAGTCCCGCCCCTTGCTCCCTCCTCATTGGCTTGACAGCAGCAGGAACCAATGGCTCCAGCTACTATGTCTCAGCCAGTAAGGAGTGAGGCTCCATTCACACTTGTGTGACTTGTCATGCGACTTTGGACACACAGGGGTTGATTTACTAAAACGCAAGAGTGCAAAATTTGGTGCAGCATAGTGGCCAATCAGCTTCTAACTTCAGCTTGTTTAGTTAAGCTTGGAAAAAAAAAATTGGTTTCTATGCAGAGCTGTACCAGATTTTTCACTTCCCAGTTTTAGTAAATCAACCCCATAAAATCGCATGGCAACTCGCAGCCCATGTATTTCAATGGAAATCAAATCTATGCAACTTAAAGTTATAGAAACTTTTAAAAGGTTCCTAAACGACTTTGATGTGACTTTCATGCGACCTGAGTGCCATAGACTGCAATGTAAAGTCTAAAAAGCTGCATAAAAAAAGTTGCTATCAATGAAACAGCTAAAGTCGCACACATCCACAGTTGCATCAAAGTCGCAATGAAAATGGCATGACAAGTGTGAATGAAGCCGCTCTCCGCAGCTGGATTGGACTCAGGTAAGTATTAGGGGGGGCTGCGGGGGAACTACATACTTACATTTTTTTTTCCTACGTGTATTGAATGCATGAAGGTAAAAAACCTTTACAGTCGCTTTAATGTCTTTTTTTCTAGCTTAATAGTTAAGTGACCATAAAGCAAATGCATGAGGGGCTTGGCATTGCCCTGGGGGACATGTACAGTACCAAAGCAAAAACAAATGTTAAAAATTCAGTTTGTCGGGGAGCAGCATTTCGAATATTGCTTAAAGGGCAACATTAAAAATGCAAAATTCCTTTAAAGAACATGCCTGTAGGATGCCCTTAGCCTGTCTGTGAAGTGGCGTATCTGTACGATGTATACAACCTACTACAGCAAAACTGACATTTACAAAGAAAGAAATTGCAGTTCAGGTTGCTAATAAATGACAGCTCTCTGACCCTTACTTCTGTTTGTGAAAAAAGCAAGCCAGGGATTTATTTCATGCACACTAGACCCTTATATTAGATGAGGGTCTGATGTAGATGTTAATGGAGGACCCCATAAAAAAAACATGGTGAGGGGTTCCCCCTAAAAATACATATCAGACCCTTATCTATGATAAAAAAGGTCTGTCTATGATAAAAAGGTCTGCTATGAATGTTAAGGGGAACCCCATTCAACAAAAAAAAAAAACATGGCGAGGAGTTCTCCCTAAAAATACATATCAGACTCTCATCTATGCTAAAGGTCTGTTATGAATGTCAAGGGGGACTCCATGCAAAAAAAACTTGGCGAGGGATTCCCCCTAAAAATACATATCAGACCCTTATCTACGATAAAGGTCTGTTATGAATGTCAAGGGGGACCCTATGCAAAAAAATAAAAAAACATGGCGAGGGGTTCCCCCTAAAAATACATTATCAGACCCTTATCCATGGTAAAGATCTGCTATGAATGCCATGGGGGACCCCATGCGAAAACAAAAAAAACATGGTGCGGGGTCCACCCTAAAAATACATATCAGACCCTTATTCATGATGAAAAGGTCTGCTATGAATGTAAAGGGGTACCCCATGCAAAACAAACATAGCAGGGGTTCCCCCTAAAAATACATATCAGACCCTTATCTATGATAAAAAGGTCTGTCTATGATAAAAAAGGTCTGCTATGAATGTTAAGGGGGACCCCATTCAACAAAAAAAAAACATGGCGAGGGGTTCTCCCTAAAAATACATATCAGACTCTCATCTATGCTAAAGGTCTGTTATGAATGTCAAGGGGGACCCCATGCAAAAAAAAAAAACATGGTGAGGGATTCCCCCTAAAAATACATATCAGACTCTCATTTATGCTAAAAGTCTGTTATGAATGTCAAGGGGGGCCCCATTCAACAAAAAAAATAAAACATGGCGAGGGGTTCTCCCTAAAAATACATATCAGACCCTCATCTATGCTAAAAGTCTGCTATGAATTTCAAGGGGGACCCCATGCAAAAAAAAAAAAATGGTGAGGGATTCCCCCTAAAAATACATATCAGACCCTTATCTATGATCAAAAGGTCTGTCTATGATAAAAAGGTCTGCTATGAATGTTAAGGAGGGCCCTATTCAACAAAAAAAAAAAAACATGGCGAGGGATTCTCCCTAAAAATACATATCAGACCCTTATCTATGATAAAGGTCTGTTATGAATGTCAAGGGGGACCCTATGCAAAAAAATAAAAAAACATGGTGAGGGGTTCCCCCTAAAAATACATTATGAGACCCTTATCCATGGTAAAGATCTGCTATGAATGCCATGGGGGACCCCATGCGAAAACAAAAAAAACACGGCGCGGGTCCCCCCTAAAAATACATATCAGACCCTTATCCATGATATAAAGGTCTGATATGAATGTAAAGGGGGACCCCATGCAAAAAAAACATAGCGGGGGGGTCCCCCTAAAAATACATAAATACATATCAGACCCTTAACCGTGATGAGGTCTGCCATGAATGTTAAGGGGGACCCCATGCAAAAAAAAAAAACATGGCAAGGGATTCCCCCTAAAAATACATATCAGACCCTTATCTATGATAAAGGTCTGCTATGAATGTCAAGGGGGACCCTATGCTAAACAATAAACATACATGGCGAGGAGTTCCCCCTAAAAATATACATATCAGACCCTTATCTATGATAAAGGTCTGTTATGAATGTCAAGGGGGACCCTATGCAAAAAAATAAAAAAACATGGTGAGGGGATCCCCCTAAAAATACATTATCAGACCCTTATCCATGGTAAAGATCTGCTATGAATGCCATGGGGGACCCCATGCGAAAACAAAAAAAACACGGCGCGGGTCCCCCCTAAAAATACATATCAGACCCTTATCCATGATATAAAGGTCTGATATGAATGTAAAGGGGGACCCCATGCAAAAAAAACATAGCGGGGGGGGTCCCCCTAAAAATACATAAATACATATCAGACCCTTAACCGTGATGAGGTCTGCCATGAATGTTAAGGGGGACCCCATGCAAAAAAAAAAAACATGGCAAGGGATTCCCCCTAAAAATACATATCAGACCCTTATCTATGATAAAGGTCTGCTATGAATGTCAAGGGGGACCCTATGCTAAACAATAAACATACATGGCGAGGAGTTCCCCCTAAAAATATACATATCAGACCCTTATCTATGATAAAGGTCTGTTATGAATGTCAAGGGGGACCCTATGCAAAAAAATAAAAAAACATGGTGAGGGGTTCCCCCTAAAAATACATTATCAGACCCTTATCCATGGTAAAGATCTGCTATGAATGCCATGGGGGACCCCATGCGAAAACAAAAAAAACACGGCGCGGGTCCCCCCTAAAAATACATATCAGACCCTTATCCATGATATAAAGGTCTGATATGAATGTAAAGGGGGACCCCATGCAAAAAAAACATAGCGGGGGGGTCCCCCTAAAAATACATAAATACATATCAGACCCTTAACCGTGATGAGGTCTGCCATGAATGTTAAGGGGGACCCCATGCAAAAAAAAAAAACATGGCAAGGGATTCCCCCTAAAAATACATATCAGACCCTTATCTATGATAAAGGTCTGCTATGAATGTCAAGGGGGACCCTATGCTAAACAATAAACATACATGGCGAGGAGTTCCCCCTAAAAATATATATATCAGACCCTTATCTATCATGCTATGAATGTTAAGGGGGACCCCATGTATTAAAAAAAAAAGAGGAACATGGCAAAGGGTTTCCCTAAAAATACATATCAGACCCTTATCTATGATGAAAAGGTCTGCTATGAATGTCAAGGGGGGGTACAATGCAAAAAAGAAAAAAACATGGCGAGGGATTCCCCCTATAAATACATATCAAACCCTTATCCATGATAAAGGTCTGCTATTAATGTCAAGGGGGACCCCATGCAAAAAAACAAAAACATGGTGGGGGGTTCCCCTAAAAATACATATCAGACCCTTATCCATGATAAAGGTCTGCTATTAATGTCAAGGGGGATCCCATGCAAAAAAACAAAAACATGGCGGGGGGTTCCCCCTAAAAATACATATCAGACCCTTAACCATGATGAAGAGGTCTGCTATGAATGTGAAGGGGGACCCCATACAAAAAAAAGAAAAAAAGATGGCGAGGGATTCCCCCTAAAAAAACATATCAGACCCTTATCTATGATAAAGATCTGCTATGAACGTCAAAAATCTTAAAGCGGATTTCCAGCCTTTTTTTTTTTCACTAAAATACACCCCCTTCAGTGTGGGCATCTGAAGCCCACTCGTTGCTGCTTCCAGGATATGGTGCTGATGGCTACCCAACATGCACCTCCTGATCTTGCACATGCGCAGTCAGGGGCAGACTGAAAACTCATGGGGTCCCCGGGCAATAGGGGATCATGGGGCCCCTGTGTCCTTGCCCACACTCAAAGCACACCCAAAAAAGCCTATGAAAGGTGACAGGAGCATTTCATGGGGCCCCCTACTGACCCCAGGCCCCCGGGCAGTGCCCGAGTGCCTGAATGGTCAGTCCGCCCCTGTGCGCAGTACGTACAAAGTGTGGCACACTCATCTCCGATTACCTTCACCCGACATGGCGTCATTCCCGGTTTGGAAATACCGCAATGCTAGAAGCGAAGGCTGCCCATTGATTCTTGGGATTGAAGACACTCATATCCCAGGAGCCAATGGGCATCCACATATGACGTACCTCGCCACAGCAAGGTAAAGTCGAAGAGGACCATTCTGATGGACAAACAAGGTAAACAGCTTTGGAAAAAAAAAACAAGTCCGATGAGTAATGGAAATGTGATCACCAACATTATGGGGGGGGAGACTTAAAAAAGTGAGTGGAACTCCGCATTAAAAAGGAAAACTAATGCAGACACCACATCTAAGGACTGGTAAGATGCAATACATTAAATTTTTAGTTTTGGGTTTAGATACATTTGAACCTTTTTACAAATACTCCTGATGAATTGCTCAAAATGTTCCCCATAGTTCCTTGGCTAGAAATCATCACCACCACCATCCTATGAGGTATCAGGTAACACGCTGATGTCATTTTATTTTTATAAATCTGTGGCTTTCATTACAATATTGCCTGGTAGTATTGCCATGAAGATTCCTTTCCAGGCAATGTCCCTGTCTTCCCTTCGAATTCTTCTCCTGCATTGTCTCCATGTTACAGTAGAATCTGACAAAGACTACAAAAGGCTGCTACAATTCGCATTACACAGGCTTGGTTCACTGTTGTCATTATCAGGAAACCCAGCCTGACTAATACCATGCTGGCATTGATGAAGATCCAGCTCAAAGGTCACCATTTTGACAACATTGCGATTTGCCTAGTTTCACACGGAATTTCATGCTTGTTCTTTCTATCCAAGATGAAATAGCAGACGTGGTAACGAATGTTGGCAGATTAGCACCAGTTGCACAGCTCCCGATATACTCAGGATGATGTCTTTGGGCACACTGACTTATGAAGGTTGGTGATCCATGTGACTGTGCGTGCAGTGTTGCTATCTGTTGGTGTGTTACAAAACTAGTCTCAAAACTTTTTGATATGACCTGGACACATAGGCTAACATGGAGGGGTGTTTGGAAGCAGGAAAAAAGACATCTGATGCCCCTAAAAGTGAAAACATGCTGTGTGTATGAGGCCCAGGGGCGGACTGACAACTCATCGGGCCCCCGGGCAATAGGGGATCATGGGGCCCCTGTGTCCTTGCCCAAACTCAAAAAAGCCTATGAAAAATGTACCAGGGGCATCTCATGGGGCCCCCCACTGACCCCAGGCCCTCAGGCAGTGCCCGAGTTTCCAAATGGTCAGTCCGCCCCTGATGAGGCCTTTTAGTTACATTTTGAGTAACCACTGAAAGAGAGCCTGGCTTTACATGGCTGGCCTTACCTGGCCTAGTGAACTTGTTAATTATGTGTTCTTCATTTGATTGAATGAACAAGTCATAAATAGTAAATATTAGTAGGGTTCCCTGAGTCTGGAAAGTTATTTTAAGAGTTCTTCATGTTAAAAAGGTTGGGAAAGACTGCTCCACAGCATGAATTTTAGGCACATATTTGACCCGTTGTAGTTCCCCTGGTTGGCCACTAAATGCCCCCATAATTGGAGAGGGAGATCCAGCTTAGTGTCAGCCATGCCTCCATGGGTGAGGTGGGGAGCTGGTTAGTAGATTAGTAGGAGAGTGATTAATGATTTTCCTTGTGGGTGCAACTGTATGGACCAGCATGTAGGCAGGGAACCTACATCATTAGCTTCCCCCTTGAGAGGTAAGCCGGAGGACTTAGATAGATTTGGGAACTACTTGCATTCCTACACTTTACATGGTGTCTTTTCTCCCTCTGTACATTGCTGTAAGCTTCATGTTGCTGCCTATATGGAAGGTTGACCTGTATCTTGCATTCATTCATTAAGTAAACCTTTGAAAAGAGATGTCGTATGTGGACTGTTCCTTCCTCTTACCCAGTGGTCTACAAAATTTAGCCCACGGGCCAGATGTGGCCCTATGCTTGCCTTCATCCAGCCCTTAAGGCACTGTTCCTCCCACTGTTCCTTCCAATGACACCAACAATGGGGCACTATTTCTTCCAATGACATCAACAATGGGTCACTACTCCTTCCACTGAGACCAATAATGAGGCACTACTCCTTCCACCGAGACCAACAATGGGGCACTACGCCTTCCACTGAGACCAACAATGAGGCACTACTCCTTCCACTGAGACCAAGAATGGGGCACTACGCCTTCCACTGAGACCAATAATGAGGCACTACTCCTTCCACTGAGACCAACAATGGGTCACTACTCCTTCCACTGAGACCAACAATGGGGCACTATTCCTCCCACTGAGACCAACAATGGGGCACTACTCCTTCCACTGAGACCAACAATGGGTCACTACTCCTTCCACTGAGACCAATAATGAGGCACTACTCCTTCCACTGAGACCAACAATGGGGCACTATTCCTCCCACTGAGACCAACAATGGGGCACTACGCCTTCCACTGAGACCAATAATGAGGCACTACTCCTGCCACTGAGACCAACAATGGGGCACTATTCCTCCCACTGAGACCAACAATGAGGCACTATGCCTTCCACTGAGACCAACAATGAGGCACTACTCCTGCCACTGAGACCAACAATGGGGCACTATTCCTCCCACTGAGACCAACAATGGGGCACTACACCTTCCACTGAGACCAATAATGAGGCACTACTCCTTCCACTGAAACCAACAATGGGGCACTACTCCTTCCACTGAGACCAACAATGGGGCACTAATCCTTCCACTGAGAATAAAAATGGGGCACTACTCCTTCCACTGAGACCAACAATAGGACACTATTTCTTCCACTGACTCCAACAATGGGGCACCATTTCTCCCACTGACATGAATGAAGGGGCACCATTATTCCTCCTACTGACCATAGGCACTTAGTCATTTTTTTAACTCCCATTGGCCACCAAGCCCAGGACACCGTCTACTCCAACTAGAGCCAAGGTATTTTCTACTCCCACTGGCCACAGTCCGGCCCCCGTAAAATTTGAAGGACAGTAAACTGGCCCTTTGTTTGGAATGTTTTAAGACCTCTGCTCTAACCTATATATAGGGTTGTCTCCAGGAAACGACCCTTTTCATTGGGCTCACCAAGGGGTCCATTGCTGGCTAAGCTTAGAACAGCTATCAGGGTGTTCAAGGAGAGGCTTGTCATGCCAGACTGGGTTGCCCTACGGGTGTTGCCTGAGTGGTCCGTGCTGGTATTCTGGGGGCCCCTATGCTCATAGTACTCCACTGCATCAAGGGAATCATCCTTGTGTGGACTGATCCTTCCTCTAAACTATATTGGGACATCACCTGCAAACAGCCCTTTTCCATCGGGTCACAGAAGGGTTTATTGCTGGCTAAGCATACAACAGACATGAGAGGATTCTTGGAAGTGATGGTCAGGCTAGGCTGGGGTGCCCTGCAGTTGTTCCTTGGGATCTTGGGGGTCCCATGCTCATAGTGCTCCACCAGGTCAAGGAAACCACCCGAGGGCTAGTCATAAATGAGACATAGAGTGGATGTGCTCCCCCGTTACACAACCACACTAAAGAGATATAGAAATGTAGGATCCAGCTCCTCCTACGCACACCTTTTCTTGACCTAGACCAGGTCAAATGTTCAGGTGGCTTAGACCTTTATGGCAAGACCTTCTTTAGTGTCCAGTGGCTGTTTGCTTACCTATCTATGGGGGGAGTATTTCAAAATTGGAACAGCTGTGCATGACAACCAATCAGCTTCTATCTTCAGCTTACGCAATTAAGCTTCAAAAATTAAAGACAGAAGCTGATTGGTTGCTCCAGTTTTGATCAATGCCCTTCTATGTGCTCAACTGTCAGGTGTATCTCACCAGCCTTCTGTATTCTTTACCAGCAGCTGAGTTTCAAATTTATTTCCTCCATTTTGGCAGCCAATCAGAGTTCAGCGAATGACACAGAACGATCAATATGAGCCAGCAATAAAGCTGGCTCCAAGCCGTCAGCTTACTATATTGTTCTGACGCGTTCTCTGTTGGGTGCACTTCAGCAGCACTGACGTTGAAGTTCCTCCGACTGATATAAAGATCTATAGATATATGCAGAGTTACAAGAAGTAAATATAGCAAAAGAAAGAAAGCGAAAATCGCCTCTAGGGAAGTATATAAAAACCAAATAGTTGACATGGCAATAATGATGTCATTTTTCTCCCAAGGAATAGAAAATGACACACGCACACAACCTTGGCCATTGTGACGGTGACAGGCTATTGCAGTTGAAATACGATCCACAAGGTGGTGCTAAATCTTCATCCAATGCCTAGGTTTTTTTATTCCCTATTTATTGGGGATTTCTACAGATAAATAGACTTTCCAGCAATCTCTGCTAGGCCTTTGTACTTCATAAAAGCGGAACCTAGAGCTCTTCTTTTTCTAACACCCAATACGACGTTATAATTTCCCATGAGCCCATAATCGTATTTTTTTTCTCTTTGAAACTGACATTCGCTCATGCCGGCATTCAAAAAAAAATTGCTCATGTAGATCAAAACAGGCTTTTTTTTTATTTCTGTGTGTTTACATGACATGATTAAATGGATTATTAATTGTTGGTTTAAAAATGAAGTACACGGATGAAATACATAAATGGTAACTTGTTAAAGCATTTGTATTCCTGTCCATCCGTTCCTGAGATTCACACAGCTCTGCCATACAGCACAGGCAGGTGGATAATGCCACTTACAGTTAACAGTGGTGTCCTGCCTCTGCCTACAATCCTCTGATTGGACAATGATATAGCCGGGGCTGCTGTTAAAACCATGGGGTCCCATATAGACAACCTGACAGCCCCCCCAAAAAAACAAGGTGCTATGCTTCAGTTATGAATGAACACAATGAGTGTCCGGTACCATCAGGAAAGGTAGGTACTGGTAAATTTAACATATTTACTGGACTCTTTCCCCACTCTCCATCCTGAAGAATCCTATGCTTGCAGCTGTCAGTAGGAAGCAGAAGATGGGACCTGGCAGCACTGAGGATTGGGGGTACACAGGGGGGCCTGGGAAGAAGGGGGAAACCTATGGAGCACGGGGAGGGTGATGGATGCCGAAGGGGGGGCAATTACTGGACCCTTCCCCCACTCTCCATCCTGTAGAATTCTATACTTGCAGCTGCCAGTAGGAAGCAGAAGATGGAACCTGGAAGCACTGTGGGATTGGGGGTACACAGGGGGGCCTGGGAAGAAGGGGGAAACCTATGGAGCACAGGGAGGGTGATGGATGCCGAAGGGGGGGCAATTACTGGACCCTTCCCCCACTCTCCATCCTGTAGAATTCTATACTTGCAGCTGCCAGTAGGAAGCAGAAGATGGAACCTGGAAGCACTGTGGGATTGGGGGTACACAGGGGGGCCTGGGAAGAAGGGGGAAACCTATGGAGCACAGGGAGGGTGATGGATGCTGAAGGGGGGGCAATTACTGGACCCTTCCCCACTTTCCATCCTGAAGAATCCTATGCTTGCAGCTGCAAGTAGGAAGCAGAAGATGGAACCTGGAAGCACTGAGGATTGGGGGTACACAGGGGGGGCCTGGGAAGAAGGGGGAAACCTATGGAGCACAGGGAGAATGATTGATGGTGCAGGGGGGGGAAATTACTGGAACCGACCCCCTGTATGGCTCTCTCTCTGCAGCAGCTCAAAGCAGGAGGGAGAGGAGAAGCCAGCTTTCAGCTGCTGCAGAGAGAGAGCCATACAGGGGGTCAGTTCCAGTAATAGCCCCACCGCTGTGTTGACCACCCTCCCTCCCCACATTTGATTCACCCAGCTGCCTGGGCTGCCCTGCTGGCCTGGGCCCCGTACAGTTGTAAAGTGCTGCATGAACTGTTGGCGATATATAAATCCTGTATAATATTATTATTATCAATAATAATAATAATGTCTGGGGGGCAGGTTGAGCTACTGTGCCTAGTCACTGCTAGGATGGAAGAGCAGAGAGAACAGAGGTGCCTAGTCACTGCTGGGAGGAAAAGAGAGGGAGCGGAGGTGCCTAGTCACTGCTGGGAGGGGGAGCAGAGGGAGCTACTGTGCCTAGTCACTGCTGGGAGGGGGAGCAGAGGGAGCGGAGGTGCCTAGTCACTGCTGGGAGGAGCAGAGGGAGCGGAGGTGCCTAGTCACTGCTGGGAGGGGGAGCAGAGGAAGCGGAGGTGCCTAGTCACTGCTTGGACGTTGAGCAGAGGGAGCGGAGGTGCCTAGTCACTGCTGGGAGGGGGATCAGAGGGAGCGAAGGTGCCTAGTCACTGCTGGGGGGGGGAGCAGAGGGAACGGAGGTGCCTAGTCACTGCTGGGAGGGGGAGCAGAGGAAGCGGAGGTGCCTAGTCACTGCTTGGACGTTGAGCAGAGGGAGCTACGGTGCCTAGTCACTGCTGGGAGGGGGAGCAGAGGGAGCGGAGGTGCCTAGTCACTGCTGGAAGGGGGAGCAGAGGAAGTGGAGGTGCCTAGTCACTGCTGGGAGGAGGAGCCGAGGGAGCGGAGGTGCCTAGTCACTGCTGGGAGGGGGAGCAGAGGGAGCAGAGGTGCCTAGTCACTGCTTGCACGTTGAGCAGAGGGAGCGGAGGTGCCTAGTCACTGCTGGGAGGGGGAGCAGAAGGAGTGGAGGTGCCTAGTCACTGCTGGGAGGGGGAGCAGAAGGAGTGGAGGTGCCTAGTCACACTTGGGACTGGGAGCATAGGGAGCGGAGGTGCCTAGTCACTGCTGGGAGGGGAAGCAGAGGGAGCGGAGGTGCCTAGTCACTGCTGAGGGGGGGAGCAGAGGGAACAGAGGTGCCTAGTCACTGCTGGGAGGGGGAGCAGAGGAAGCGGAGGTGCCTAGTCACTGCTTGGACGTTGAGCAGAGGGAGCTACGGTGCCTAGTCACTGCTGGGAAGGGGAGCAGAGGGAGCGGAGGTGCCTAGTCACTGCTGGGAGGGGGAGCAGAGGGAGCAGAAGTGCCTAGTCACTGTTGGAAGGGGGAGCAGAAGGAGCGTATATGCAGAGGGTGCTTAGGTACCTAGTCATTGCTGGGATGGGGAGCAGGTTGAGTTGAGGTGCCTAGCCTCTATTGGAAGGGAGGAGAAGAGGGAGCTGAGATGTCTAATCACTGCTTGGAGAGGGAAGAAGGGTGAGCTGAGCTGCTGAGTCACTGCTGGGAGGTGGTACATGTTGAGCTGAGGTGCCTAGTCACTGCGGGGAGGGAGGAACAGAGGAAGCTGAGGATCCTAGTCACTGCTGGGAAGGGGAAGAAGGGTTGAGCTAAGATTCCTAGTCACTGTTGGGAGAGAGGAGATTCCTAGTCACTGTTGGGAGGGAGGAGCAGAGGGTGCTGAGATGTCCAGTCACTGCTGGGAGGGGGAGCAAGAGGAGCTGACAACTTGACCATTTTCAGTGCTTCTGCTGTGAGGATGAATTGCTTCACAGTACATGTTGCTACAGAGGCTCATGTTAAAGCTCAATTACGGCTTGTTAAGAAATATATACATACATATACATGTTTGGGAATATTTTATTTATATATATATATATATATATATTTGATTTTCAATAGCCTAGCCATATATACACTTTAATTTTAACTTACCACCAAAAACTGCTGAATGTGAATAAACCAGGTGAGCAAGCAACCTTTTCAGTAGGTACCTTTCTAATCTACAGTATCTCATACCATCAAACATCAAAGCAGTACTGGAAAGTCTATTGTCTTCACCAAAACCCGTAATGTCTAATCAAGGTGTATATTGCTGTGTTCTCAGATACACCACCCCTTCACTTTGACTGGTGTACTGAATGAGATTGAAGGTGTGAATTAAACAGAAGCTAGTTATTCCCCCAGTATATTTTTGGACTGTGGGAGGAAACTGGAGCTCCCAAGGGAAAGCCACAGAAAGACAAGAAGAGTATGCAAACTCCATGCAGACAAAGCCCTTGTGAGGTCAACCCAGGACCCCAGGCCTGCAAGGTAGTGAAGCTGACCCTTCTACTACTATAATTAATCATTCCACACTACTATCATTATCAATCACAAACACAACAAGAGTAAGTGAAACCCAGCAAGTCCAACAGTGAGATATCTACATCAAGGGGCTAAATAGACAATTAGAGCTGCAATATCATGTTGGAGGACAATGGAAGTGGCCATATGAGAGAAGCAAAGACACAACACTTCAAATTATTACACCTTCCATTCTGACCACTTCATGTCTAATTGATCCCACTTGGCCAGAGCAGGTCTAAACCAACATCTCCTGGCTCTTAGCTAGCCCCGTAGGCCAACTTTTGCTGTTTTCTTGAACCTGCTCTAAGATACATTGCATCATCTAGTCCTGTTCATTGCAAGTGCTAAATGAGGTGCAGCAAGGGTTAAAAGCAAGGAGCTTTCCATTTCTCCACTTGTGTGACTTTAAGCACAAGGGAACATCTGTTTATGTCACCTGTGTCACTGTGTCCCCATACCCCATGTGGATTTGGCCCTGATGCAATTTTAGGAAACAAAGCATTGCAATCCATGGGGAGCAAGAGACAGTCGTACTAGCGTCCAGAATGCATTGCAAAGGATGGGCTCTGCTTTGATTATGTCATACGGAAAACAATTATTCAGTCAATGTCTATATGAGTTACATATCAAGGATTGTATGAAGGTTATTGAAGGGAGAGAGGAAGCTGTGGGGTAAACATAAACCCAAACTATGAACTGTGTTTATTGTCCGTCTGCCTACTATACCTAAATATGGCATTTTTATATATCGTTTTGGGACTCCAGGGCACCCTACCAATACACAGGGTCCAAAGAATCCCATTGCCAGCCTACCCCAAAGGATCCTTGAAGCGGTGTTGGGGCCAATGCTGGAAATGGTCACGCAAAGCTATTGGGTACACACATGCTGGCATGTTCTTGTATCATCCAAGGTCGATTTTTTTTTTTGAGTGGAGTTTGTAGATTCACTCCAACCCCAACTTTTACAAAGTCAGGCAAGTGAGTCTTACAACCTATGCTGCATTCTCAATATAAGGTAATCTCCTTTATGGCTACAGGAGGTATGTGCAGCTAGTAATTCAGGGTGCCAGGATCTACCTGCTGCCTGTTGCTGCATGGGAAGCAATAGGCAAAATCATCATCAACCCAAAGCAACTAGCTAGAGCTAATCCTGCATAACTTTGATAGGCAGCCACCAACACATAAATAAAAGTTTTAAGTGGACTTACTTGTTAATGTATCAAAAAAGTTCCACACCAGCTTGCCCAAGTTCTCACGAAGTATACCCTCCAAGGCCCTATGTAACAGCACTAGGGCAACCATGAGGCACCAATCCCATTGAATGTTCATATGTTCACCCATTCCAGCTCTGTGCAGTATGCACAATACAGTGCAGAACATTCACCAAAACCAATAGTTGTGGACACCTGACATTAACATCCTTGGAAGCTTATTGGACTTCCCATTCTACTACCATGGGCAATAATATGGAGTTGGGCTCCCTTTGTAGTTACAACAGTCTCCGCTCTTCTGGGAAGGCTTTCCACAAATTTTTCGAGTGTGTCTATGGGAATTTGTAAGGTCACATACTGATCCAACATTAGTATGTGACCTTACAAATTGCCATAGACACACTCAGAAAATGAGAGATGACTCCCAATTGGAATTACAAAGTTTTTCAAAATGGTTGAGGTCCAGGCTCTTGGTAGGCCACTCACGTTCCTCCACACCAAACTCCTCAAAACATGTCTTTATGGAGTTGGCTTTCCACAAGTTTTTTGAGTTTGTCTATGGGCATTTTTCAGCCAAAAGAGCATGAGTATGGTCAGGTGCTGAAGTTGGATAAGAAGATCTGACTCCCAGCTGACTTTCCCATTCACCTCAAAGATGTTCAACAGGGTTGAGATCCAGACTCTGAACAGGTCACTCACCACTCGAGTTCCTCCACACCAAACTCCTCAAACCATATCTATTTTGAGCTGGCTTTTGTGTGCAGGAGTAATGGTCTGGAGTTCGCAAACTTTTGGGCATATCTGGAGTACTGCAAACCTCCTCAAACTATTCCCTCTTTCCCCAGATATCAGTGATTTCAAAGGTTTAAAGACCACACCTACCCAAGACAGCTGTGTCTGGATGCAGGCCATATTCCACCAACAATTTACCAAAAGACTCCTTCAACAAAAGTCGATCAAACAATTGACTTTTGCTAAATGGATCAGTCACGGCAGGGCAGTACACTTCCAGCAAGAATCGGCTGAAATTGGAACAGCTTTACTCTACCTATATCCCTAAAGTTGGGACATTCCAGTGGCTTTAGTGGCACTAAAAAAGTTTGCGACAAAGTAGGTGGTACACTCTTGCAACTTATGGCAGAGCATCATAATCAAATAGGTGCAATTTTTCTCAAACATAGGTTCTCTTTATCTACATAGGAGGAATCTGGTCACTCAACACATTTTAATTAACCTCTTGTAGGCAGTCACCTTATATGCAATGCAGTTATTTCAATGGACTGTAAATGAGACATTTGTCAACATGGGGTTATTCATAAACTATTGAGTGTGTAGTTTCGGCCATACTGCTATTTTGCTTTGTTCTTTTAAATGTCTCTATACCTCCTTTCATTCATAGAATCCTCTTCTTATAGGTCTTTTTTTTTTCTTTTCCTAGATCAGTCATAAAAACAGATAGTAAGTAGCGGTGGTCTCTCTATTCCCTGGCACTAACATGCAGAGAATGAAAATGTCTGTCTAAACATCAATTTAATTGGAAAAGCCTTGTCCGTAACCCGGCATATTGACCCTGCATGCACGGGAGAGATGGAGAAAAAGCCAGAGACGGGGATGGTCTAATAAGAGACAGAGAGTGTTAGACATCATTTTCAGGAGGATTATGTCGCCAGTACCTGTTTACAAGCCTGTTCAAGGGAGTACTACACAAAATCCGCTTTAATGCGCATTCGTAATGGTGCGTCCAGATACGAAATCCCCCCCCCTCCGTTGACGGTCTGGGGACATGTGATGGAATAGATGGTTGTCATAATTAAAAGAAATGAGTCAATCTTTAAAAAAAAAAACAAGACGTTAGTTGTTTTAGGAACGTAAAAGTGATTAACTGTTAAAAATAAAGAAATACAATTAAAAAAAAGGTAAAATAAAAGTAAATTTAAAAAATTAAAAAAATTCAGACAAAATGACAGCAGGAGGGGGATAAGGTTTTGTCTCAAACGTAACCAATAAATATATTAAATAAATAAATTAAAGGATGGAAGTAGAAGGTGAGAGGTACGAGCTTGTAAATAGGGGGGGGCAACTTGTACGTGAGAAAAACATAGAGGGATGTACAGAGACCAAGAGACAGACAGACAGACAGTAGGAGAGTGTCTGATGGGAGGAGAAAAAAAAGGGAGGGAGATAGAAGGTCAGATAGAGAGGGAGAAAAAGACACAAGGAGAAGGAGAGCGGGAGGCATAGTTGAGGAAGAGGGGTTGGGGGGGGGATTCGTAGACCCCTGTGATAGAGAGAAAGCCATAGACCTGGCGAGAGAGGGATGCTCGAGAAAAAAAAAAAAAAGCGAGGGAACAAGCAGAAGAGGGATGAGCCAATGAGAGCAGGAGAAGAGGAGAAAGGTGTGTGACGGGCAGAGAAAGAAGAGGAGCAGGTGGAGAACGGAGACGGCAGGGACAAGCAAGGCAGAGAGCAAGTGGAGAAGACCAGCCAAGAGAAAGAAGGAAAATTTAAAAAAAAGAGTAGAGTCAAGAGCGGCAAGAGTGATGATAAAGGGATAAAAAGAGGCGAGACTGGAAAGAGAGAGAGAGGAGGGGACCGGGGCCACCTATGTAGGGCGAGAAAGAACAGAGAAGTGCAAGAGACCGGCGAGGGGGGGAATTAGTGAGGTGGTCAGGCTGTGTGTGTATATCTAGCTGTGGTCTTCACAGCATACACATGGATGTTGAACGCAGGTGAGTGTACGCTACAAGACTCAGCCGCTGAGCAAAATGCAGCTGACACAATGCTGTTTTATATTCCTCGTCCAAGGCAGCATCTATCTGGTAAGTACTGGATCTGAAATATCTCTATTTACCCCCCCTTGTCTGTCTGTCTCTATGTTTATCTCAAGCCCCCCTCCTGATCTACCCCCCCACCCCTCCATTTGGCAGGCTGTCACACCTGCTGCTCTCCAACATATGATATATTGCCTTGTGTATTATGTGTAAGCCCCCCCTGTGCACATCCTATAGAGTGCATACGGTCACATTGCAAGCCCAAGCTTTTCCGTAACAAGAGGGGGGATTTATATCCCTAGCTTACGTTTAACAATCCCCTACCTGTTGCTTCTTTCCAGCCATCTAATGTAATAGTATACATGCATTTTAGCAATATATAGGGGGCGTGTGGGTCATGGGGATACTAGATGTCTGGTTTAAAGGTCTGACATTGCAAGGTGGGGGGGTACTGGACAATAAGGAGCCAACCTGGAAGAGGTTAGCTGTATTTTTTCATATGTAGGGGTTTGGAAATTGGGACTGTAAGGGGCTGAGTGATCCAGAGGGAACTAAGATCAGTGGCATGATTCATAGGTTTACTAGTCAGTCACATGTATGAGCGTAGAGATCTACCGTCTTGGGGTTGTGTAATAGGTTAAACAAGCTATTTAGAAGCATAGAAAATTATAGGGAGGGGGGTTGTTGGGGTTTAGGGGGGGCAGTCCAATGTAGGAGTAAGAAGCACTAACAATTCCAAAGGATAACTGGGAGCCAGACATTAACAGGTTAAATAGCTTGTTTCAGGTATGATCTGGAGAAACCTCAATGGCTTTTAGAGGTTCAGCCTTTTCCGATTATACAAAATCTACGTATCTTATCATATATTTAAAGTGCTCAATGATTCCGAGAATTGTAAGTGTGGTCTGGTCTTGGGGGTAATGCACCTACTTTATTGTATTTCTGAGATCCTCAGGCTTGGACAGGTATTGGAAGAGTTAAGTAGCCAGGTCTTAGCATTCTGATCTAATGCTGCTGTGCATTTAATAGTATAGTGCCTTTTCCCAATTTTATTCTGGAAATCTTCACACTTGGAAGAGATAACGAGACGGGTCTCCGGGGAAAATGATCACAGCTGTGTATTTAATGGGTTAATCGCTCTGCCTTGAGATTTTTAAATGGGTGCTTTTACTTGAAGTGTTAAGTAGGCAGTATGAAAATACCTGGAGCAATGTAATGATAGCCCTGTATTTATTGTGTTAATATGGCTTTGACACTTTATTCAAGAGGATTTTTAAGAGTTAATAGAATGATCAGATTTGATGACAGGTGTTTTTTTTTTTTTTGTAAAAGATTATGTCATCTTAAAAATCCATTCAAAGCGCTAAACAGACAGTCCTGCATATGAAGAACCAATGACATTTGATGAATATATTCGCTTAATAGATTGTAGACATTTTCAGATCGAATGGTCTGGTTGTAGCCTAGTTGTACCACCATATCATTTTATGACAGAGATTTTTAGATCTGGATTTACATGTTAGGAGTTAAGTGCAAAATCCTGAGAATTATTAGGGAGCTCTTTGAACTTGGATAAGTATATAATGAGTTAAACATACAGTATTAAAATGATATAATAAACTGATTACACATATATATGTAATAAATCATTATTAAAATGATATAATAAACTGATTACACATATATATTTAATAAATCATTATTAAAATGATATAATAAGCTGATTACACGTATATATTTAATAAATCACTATTAAAATGATATAATAAACTGATTACACATATATATTTAATAAATAATTATTAAAATAATATAATTAACTGATTACACATATTTAATAAATCACTATTAAAATGATATAATAAACTGATTACACATATATATTTAATAAATCATTGTCTTCCATGTTAGTTTATTGTAGTGATTTTTAACCTCAGATGTGTATTTAAGAGTTAAATAGTCCCAAAATGACAGCTATACCTTTATCAATTACTTTCATTCCAAAGACCTTCAAAACCTGTGTACTGAAAGCTAAACAGCAGATCCAAAGGTTAAAAGAGGGAAAGACTGATATTTAGGTATTTCATGGGTTAATACCACCATGTAATTTTACAGAAGAGGTCTTTAGGCGTACACAGCTGAAGACCATTACTAAGAAATTGGAAAAGATCCAATGATAGTTGCTCATGACTTAATAACAGTTGTATTCCAGAGATCTTAAGATGCTGGAAGGGTTAAATAGACAACCACGGCCATTGTAAGAAATAGCGGTTGTGAGAAAATAAGATAATGAGGGATAAATAGCCAACCAAGACCATTGTAAGAAATGGCAGTTCTGAGAAAATAAGGTAATAAGGGTTAAATAGTCAGCCATGACCACTATAAGAAATGACAGGTTGTGAGAAAATAAGATAATAAGGGTTAAATAGCCCAACCATGATCATTGTAAGAAATGGCAGTTCTGAGAAAATAAGGTAATACGGGTTAAATAGTCAGCCATGACCACTATAGGAAATTACAGTTGTAAGAAAATAAGGTAATAAGGGTTAAATAGCCAATCATGACCACTATAAGAAACGACAGGTTGTGAGAAAATAAGATAATAAGGATTAAATAGTCAGCCATGGCCACTGTAAGAAATGGCAGTTCTGAGAAAATAAGATAATAAGGATTAAATAGTCAGCCATGGCCACTGTAAGAAATGGCAGTTCTGAGAAAATAAGATAAAAAGGGTTAAATAGTCAGCCATGACCACTATAAGAAACGACAGGTTGTGAGAAAAAAAGATAATAAGGGTTAAATAGTCAGCCATGACCACTATAAGAAATGACAGTTGTAAGAAAATAAGGTAATAAGGCTTAAGTTAAATAGTCAGCCATGGCCACTGTAAGAAATGACAGTTGTAAGAAAATAAGGTAATAAGGGTTATATAGTCAGCCATGGCCACTGTAAGAAATGAAAGTTGTGAGAAAATTAGGTCATAAGTGTTAAATAGTCAGCCATGACCAACCACTGTAAGAAATGGCAGTTGTAAAAATACAAGGTAAGCCCTCTATGCCAATTTCTTCCACAGATCCTAAGACCTGAGCAATGTATTTGAAGAGATAAATAGATGTTTCTGAGAGATACCTGAGACATATAATAACAGTTGTGCAGTGCTTCTATATCATTTAATCCAGAGACCTTCATAACTGAGTCTGTATTTGAAGAGTTAAATAAATAAATGTGGCCTTGGTTCATCTGGTGAAAGCTGTGTGCCGAATAGATTAACCATTCTATCAAGTGTGCCATCAGATATCTACAGACGTGTACATGTTATGGGAGTCCTCACCTAAGATCAGAAAGAAGAGTTAAAAGGACATATTTAAAGGGTCAGTCTACAGTACATGCATGGATCAACGGACTTGGGTAGAGCTTGACTTTTACAGACAATCCTAGGTATGATCAGACAGAAGAGATGACAGCCAGTCAGAGTTGAAAGGTCTCTCTTGTATAGGTGCTAAGGTCTACAGCTCTGCTAGTGGTTTGCTTTGGAAGATATTGAGCAGTAAGTGTGAACAGAGAAAGAGATCATGCAGGGGTGAAATGGCTAGCAATCTAGCATAGTATGAGACCTACCAACCTGGATATCTACCTGAAAGGATGAAGGGGATCTACCATAAGATCAAAGGCGGGTTAAAGGTTTAGCAGTGGAAATCTAGGAAGCTTGACGTGTTTCGTCTAGTCAGATGAATTGTATGCTGGGCACGTTTGATGGGCTAAAGATCCATCAGATATGAACTGAGGGATCTACGGGTAGAAGCCCATTTCATTAGCTAACCAAAGTGTGCCATACAGGAGCAAAAATGACCTAATTACAATAGAATGTTTAATGACTTAAAGGAACAGTCCCTCATTTATAAGCTTGCAGCTTTGTGGAAGGCGAAGTCTATAGAAATGATGAGCTTTAAAAAATTGGGATTGTCTAAATCAGCCTAGCCCAGGCAATATAATGTATAAAATTACGGCTTGCCTGCTCTCTCTCTGGGACAAACGTCTGAAAATCAGAGAGGAAAGTGTACTACCCTAAGCAACCAATCAGATGCTAGCAGTCATTTTTCACAGCAAGTTGAGATGAAGGATGAAGCTTGATTGGTTGACATTTTCCTTTCTTTAGCCTATAATAAATCTGTCCAGATCTAAAAACCCAGAGACATGCTTGATAGATTATACATGAAGCTCCTTGTACAGCCAGTGTCACATTGACCTGCCTTATCTGTAACTGTCACAACTAACGGGGCACTTAGGCTCATCCTCTACATGGAGGAGTGTAGCTTTTCCTACTAGGTCATGCAAACTGTCAGTCCCAGTGGATTGTCGAATGACCTATTGACATTGACATGTTCAATAGGTTAAAAGGCCTGTCCCACTAGGGAGCCTAGTGGTGTAATGAGAGACATATTTAAAGTTCAGACAATGCCAGCTAGTTATCTAATAAGGGTTGGCCATTGATTCAAGAGAGTTTCAAGATGATGCTGGGAAAGATTTTTAAGTACATTTACTTGAGATTATCAGGGCTTTGCAGGCTTGTTATCGAAAGATATACATAACGGCCTATTGATCGATGGTTTTTAAGATGGGTTGAAGAGGTCTTCTGTAATAGGCAATGGTTTATGGAGGGCTGAGTTGTTAAATGACCTTATTCATTCATTTTCAAATGTAGGTTATTAGGTCAAGTAGTGTATTGCTGTGCAAAAGGGGCCCGCTCTCTTATTTAGCATGTAGGCTATCTTCATCTTACCATTAGGTGGCATATTCTAAAGGATAGCATCAGACATATTTGTCAGCCTGCCTGTGGTCTTCTAACGCCTCCTTGATGTGCCTACTGTTAAAATATGGTAGACCTCTAGATAAAGAAACAGAGCATAATAGAAGCTGCATGCAACCTGATCTAAGAAATGTGGACTCAGTTACTGTTAGCTCGTAGCTTATTTTTTTATGCCCTCACTTCCTCTGTTCTGGTATGCAAAAGTAGTGTTTAGAGTGGCCTTTCTCAACCCTTTTTCCCCAGAGAAACCCTTGAAACAATTTAATTTCTCTAAGAACCCCTTGTGTGACTAGTCCATTGGGGGTCATTTGGAAAGTGCTCTTACATTGGTGGTGTCAAGTGGGAAGAATGCTCCCTTTACAGGGGTGGCCAGAATAACACTTGCAGTCATGCCGCTATCTCTGTCAAGTGGCGTTGGACCTGGAACTTTGCAGGCTCCATCAGATAGGAGGTCAGTTAGCCACAACTGAAGGAATCCCTAGACACCCTTGGAGGATCCCTTAAATTCCAAGGAACCCTAGTTGAGAATGGCTGGTTTAGAGCAACTCAACCGAAAATCTCCATTTTGAGTGGAGTAAGACATGGCTCGAGGCAACCTTTCGCATGCTTGGCCTTACTCATTTCCAAGACAGTGGTGGGAAGAGAAATCCCCTGATTATGCTATGATAGACCAAGCTCCACCTCATAACTGAGCTTCCTTAGTCAGAGACCTAAATTAATTCTCCATCTATTCCTAGGGAGAATACTCTGTAAGGTCCGCTAGTGGGACAGATCAAAGAGATGTTTATCACTCATCCTTCAACAGATACTCTATAGGAACATATGAAGTTGGTGACAAAATGCGCTCAGCTGAAAAATCTGAGTCTGATAAGATGATAGTAGAGGAAAGTCCTTCTACATGGATTCCACTCTGCAGGAAAGATTTGGCAGTAGGGTTGAGCCCAACCCCACATCACTCAAACAGATTGATTTCCAAATGAAACGAAGACAAAGGGATTACAAAGGTAATTAAAAACCTATTAAATGTGAGCTCCAGTCAAAACTTTAAATCAAATCATAATGTATATTCAAGGAGCACAGCCTACCTTAGCTTTTCAGTTTTTCACCTAGGCTTTGTTGTGGTGGACCAATTCATCAGTCTGATGATCCTAAAAAAAAAGCCTGTGTGTGTTGTTGAAACACCCTTCAGGCTCTTTGCTGCCTCTCCCGCTACTAAGATTTTTTTCACAGCCACCAATCAGATTCAAAATCTGCTTTGGAAGTTGGAATGTGATTGGTGATCCCAGAAGCAGAATGAGAGAGAGGAAGTTACATAGCACAGGTTGCAGGAAGTACACTCCCGGTTAACCTTTATAGATCAATGTGAGCTTGTGGAGTTTTATCAGATTGAGATGAACTGAGTGAACTTTCTGACTTTTAGCACAGCTTCAGCATTTGTTGGATAGCATTAGTTCCTCAATAAATGCTTTTATTGATTGCCTGGAGTTGCTCTTTAATCAATAAGAAAATGGGCTTAGCACAAGAGCATTGGTGTGTCCCTAATGTGTGCAATGTGTACAGTTCACACAGAACCCAAAGAGGGGTCTGGGGATTTGATTCGGGAATTACTCCTAACCATTACCCATATCTTGAGCTGCAGCCGTTTCTGTCACTTGTTTCTGCAGCTCAAAGGAGGTTCATGTATGCTTTCACTGCACTCATTCTCTGAAGGGAGCTGGTGCAATGCCAATAATCAAGTATCAATGTAATGCGCACCTATGCCATGGCCTGCCCTCACATCCAGATTGGTGCCAAGTTTGGACTGGAGACCTTGCTAGACTGATTCAATCAGTCACTAGTAGTTAGCAGGGGGTTAGGAAGGGATCACTTCCAGTGGGTTGACCCAAACAGTGAGAAGTGATGATGGACCCTCTTTGGGGGTTTTGGTTGCTACCTTTCTGGTATGATGGAGCAGTCGTTGCAGTGAGAAGTGCTTGAATGAGCAGGGAGCAGTGCTCGGTGACCGGAATAATGGAACTCTTGATGTAGGATTACAATTGTTTATTGCAATGATAAAAACATACAGATCGAGCTAACACGTTTCGGGGGAATTGCCTCCCCCTTCTTCAGGGCTAACATGCAAACATAAAAGTATACAATACATCACAAATGCTGTTTGTATACTTTTATGTTTGTACAATGGCCCTAAAGAAGGGGGAGACAATGCCTTTGAAATGCGTTGGCTGGATCCGTACATTTTTATACTTTCGATAAACATTATTTCAGACACCAGGAACCCTTCCCTCCTCATTGAAAGACTGGTGGCACTGGATGCACATGCCAGACTCTTCCTCACTAGTCTCCACAAATGATTCCAAAGAATAAAAGGTATTTATAAGACCTAGTAAAACCAACTGATAGTATGCAGTTTACAGGTCTGGGGGATCACAGTGAATGTGTTAAGCTGCCCATTGGATTCAGTTTATTTCAAGAGCAAAACCAAAATGCTGGAAAACCATCAATACCATGGGAGGTCCTACTTTACCCTCCTTCTTCCACCCCTGCACCACCGTATTAGCCTTTAAAAGTAATGAGTGACCTCAATAACCAATAGGGTGGGGCGAGAGTAAGAGGGTTTGGGCAAAAGCTCAACCAGGGCTTAATTCATAATTTTCAAAATGAAGCATTCCAAGTTTTGGGTTTCCCAGGGTACTATGGAAATAAACTGGGGCAGAGTCTGGCAAGGTGCCTTCTATTGAGTACAGGAGGGTACTGTAAATTCTTTAGATGGTGCTAGGCTCTAATTAGGTGCCATTTCACACGTGTATGTGTATTCACATAGGGTACATTCCTTCACAACAGCTAATGGATCTTATTAGGGCTACAGGGGCAGTTTTTGTACAATATTTGTTAGATCCTTTGACAATAACTAGACTTTATTTGGGATGTCGTAAATTGGCAATATGACAAAGGCTTTTAAAGCAGAACTCCAGCCAATAATAAAAAGACCAAAAAATGAACAGCCTATTAAAAGTTCAGACCAGAGGTTTCCCCTGCATTACTTTCTTTCTGCCACCAGATAACCTCTGCTCTGGTGGCCAGCATCATTTAACCCACTTCCTTTGAGCCCAGGTCATCCTGGATCCACCCCAGCCTGAGACTGGACTGTGATAAGCTCATCTCTCTGCCACTCTGTTTTCTCCTCCTATCAGTATGCTTCTAGTCAGCACATGAACTGATTGGCTGGTTGTATTGATTCTTCTCACACTCCAGCTCTGCTGTATAGGGACTGCAAAGGTTGATACCAGATCAGATTCAGGTTTTTACACTGCCTGCATTCAAAAAATTAATTTATTGATGTAATACTGATTACAAAACTGCATTTATTTGTGTCCTTTATATCAGCCTGGAGATCAGCCTTTAAATCATATTAAAATGAATATACTAATATCAGTGGAAGGCCACTCTAGCATACCTTAAGCACTCAATATCGGATCCCTGCAGCCTTTTCCCCAGGCAGTCGCAGGCACTCTGTCATCAAGTACAAAGCAGGGTCAATAGATGTGAGAACATGGAATGACCGCCCACAGACCGGATTGTGAGGATGAAGATTTGAGTGCCACCTACTACTAGAGCCATATGTAGGCATAAACAAGCATTTATCCCTTGAAGTGCGTGGGGAGCACTGCAAAAAGGGAGTTTTTTGTGTTCTCCAGAGATAGACTTTAAGGTTCCTTAAATGCTACTGCAGCTTGCTTGGTAAGGATCTGTATTTTTGCATGCCTTCAAATATTCCCATCTGTCCAGCTTAATGTTCCCCATGTATGGACAAATCACATTAGGATCTGGCTGCCTATGGCTTTTGAGTTGGGTCAATGTGAATGATATTTACATGTGTGAGAGCTATCACAAGTTCATTACAGGAATAATGCTCTGATCTATACAGGACTGATGCTGTGCCCCATACAGGACCGGTGCTGTGCCTCATACAGGACCGATATGCCCTACATCCTACAGGACCAGTGCTGTGTCCAATACAGAACTGGTGCCCTATCCCATATAGGGCAGATGCCTTAATCTATACAGGACTGATGCTGTGCCCCATACATGACCGGTGCTATGCCTCATATAGGACCGATGCCCTACATCCTACAGGACAGTGCTGTGTCCAATACAGAACTGGTGTTCTTCCCCATATAGGACTGGTGCCCTATCCCATATAGGACAGATGCCTTAATCTATACAGGACTGTTGCTGTGCCCCATACAGGACCAGTGCTGTGCTCGATACTGCACCAGCGCTCTGCCCCATACAGGATCTTTGTTCTTCCTCAAACAGGGCCACTGCTCTTCCCCTTCAGGACCGGTGTCCTGACTCATATGACAGATGCCATAACCCATTCAGGACTGGTGCTATGCCCCATACAGGACCAGTGCTCTGTCCCATACAGGACATTAGCTGTGCCCCATACAGAACCAGTTCTCTGCCCCACACAGGATCAGTGTTTTGCCTTATACAGGGCCAGTGCTCTTCCCCACACAGGGCCAATGACCAGAAATGCATAGAACAGATGCCTTAACCCATACAGGATTGATGTTATGCCACATACAGGACCCGTGCTGTGCCCCATTCAGGACCCATGCTGTGCCTCAAACAGGACCAGTGCTATGTCCCATACAGGACCAGTGCTCTGCCCCATACAGGATTGTGTTCTGCCTCATAAAAGGCCAGTGCTCTTCCCCATACTGGATCGGTGCTCTGCCCCCTACAGGACTGATACCCTACCCCATAAAGTACCAGTGCTCTGTCCCATACAGGACTGGTGCTATGCTCCATAAAGGATAGGTGTTCTGCCCTGTACAGGACCAATGCTGTGCCCCATACAGTATCAGTGCTCCTCCCCATACTGGACCAGTGCTCTTCCCCATACAGGACCAGTACTTTGCCCCTTACAAGGCCAGTGCTACACCCCATACAGGACCAGTGCTATGCACAATGCAGAATTGAAGCCCTTCCCCAAACAAGGCCTGTGTTCCACCCTATAGAGAACCAGTGTTCTGCCTCATACAGGATTGGCGCCCTTCCCCATACAGGACCAGTTGCCTGCCCCATACAAAACTGGTGTTCTGCCCCATACAGCACTGATGCTCATTCGCATACTGGACCAATGCTCTGCCCTATACAGGACAGGTGATTTTCCCTATTTAGGACCAATACCCTGTACCATATAGGAGGGGTTCCCTAACCCATTCAGAACTGGTGCTTTGTCCCATACTGGAACAGTGCTCTGCCCCTTATAAGACTGGTGCTGTGCCCCATACAGGATCTGGGTTCTGCCCCATACAAGACCAAGTAACTTCCCCATATTGGACCATTGCTCTGTCCCATACAAGGCCGGGGCTCTTCCATATACAAGGCCAGTGTACTACCGTATGCAGGGCTGGTTCTCTACATTGTACACAACCAGGGCTCATCCCCATATAAGGCCAGTTTTCTACCCCATACAGGACCTGTGCTCTGTTCTATACAGGATCTGGGTTCTGCCCCATACAAGACCAAGTAACTTTCCCATATTGGACCATTGCTCTGTCCCATACAAGGCCAGGGCTCTTCCATATACAAGGCCAGTGTACTACCGTATGCAGGACTGGTTCTCTACATTGTACACGACCGGGGCTCAGCCCCATATAAAGCCAGTTTTCTACCCCATACAGGACCTGTGCTCTGTTCTGTACAGGACTGGTGTTCCATACAAGACCTGCCTCATACAGGACCAGCTCACTACTTCTGACTGATCAAATCCGTTTCATTGTGTAGCTCTTGTACAACATTTCAGTGTCTCTATGGATTTGCGGGCTCATTTAACAGATGCTACCCTCTCCTGAAACTGCCATTTTGTAACCGTGTGTTCGTCGAGCAGCCTTCCATCATGTAGCTGTATAATTTTTCCTGTTATCACTGTAGGCTACCACTGTACATCTCTTCTGCACGATCTGTATTGTCATGCTTGCTTTGTTTCAATATAGTGCACAAAAATGTTTGTTGTTTTTACCCAGCACTATTAAACAGCTGTTGTCAAGGGCTGTGCCTGCTAATACAAGACTGTACTGTTAGGCTTGTTTAAAGCCCCAAATCCAGGAGTTTTAATTAAAATAGGTCATTAGCATGTGTAAAAAATAAACTGCTCACAGTGCTAAACTCATTTTCAATTCATTGTTGTCCCCCTGCAGTCCTTTTTTTTTCCACTAGATGTCCTCAGTCTTCTGGGTTGAATGACCCTAAATGTCACTCCACCTAAAAGACTGAGGAGGTATTGTGAGTGCAGGACATCCTGGTCAAACCCCCTCAGGAGACATCCTCATGGCACCCTTCAGTCGCCGTATAGTAGTGCAGAGAGTGACACTGGTGTCACCACATCACCACAGCTCTCTGCATCAGTCTGGTACATACTGAAAAGCAAGTTTCAGGAATTAGTAGCAGGGATGGCCAGACCACCACTCTACTGAGATCAGACTGTGCATGCTTTAAGTGAGATTTATTTACAGTGAAACAAAATCCATCCATACACCAGCACACAGCAAACATAAAAATATAAGTGAACTAAAACCCCAGTGGTAGAATACCTAACTAATCAACATAACAAACAGCCTAAATAACTAACTATATACAATATACTGTACAGAAAATGGGGAATACAGAAAAGCAGGGGAAAACTGAAGGTGCAGGGAGCAGATTGGAAGGGGGGATCAAAACTGGGATCAGGAACATGGGAGAGCAAGTACAAGGCAGCAGGGTAAAGGGCAGGAGCAAGTACAGGCAAACAGAATCTGAAGGCAGCAAAACGCAGAAAGCACTGGTCCAGTATGGGGAAGAGCACTGATACTGTATGGGGCACAGCATTGGTCCTGTACAGGGCAGAACACCTATCCTTTATGGAGCATAGCACCAGTCCTGTATGGGACAGAGCACTGGTACTTTATGGGGTAGGGTATCAGTCATGTAGGGGGCAGAGCACTGATCCAGTATGGGGAAGAGCACTGGCCTTTTATGAGGCACTAGTAGGGGAGGACCTAAATACTTCTCAGCAGCCAGCATCAAGTGGAAACTGATTACTGGGATCTGCTGGGAGACACCAGCTGGTGGAGACCAGAACTACATATTTCTGCTCTAGGAAGTACAGTGCCAACAGCAACTGATCCAGGTCCTGACACCAAAACATAAAGTGGGGGCCCTGGGAGGATGCACAGGGGGCTTTAAAAAAGAGTTCAAGTGAGCTCATCAGGTGCTTTAAGCAGGGGTGGACTGAAAACTCATGGGGCCCCTGGGCAATAGGGGATCATGGGGCCCCATGTCCTCGCCCACACCCAAAAAAGCCTATGAAAAAGCCAATGAAAGGTACCAGGGGCATCCCATGGGGCCCCCTACTGACCCCGGGCCCTCGGGCAGTGCCCGAGTGCTCGAATGGTCAGACTGCCCCTGGCTTTAAGTAAGCCCTGAGTAAACATGTCGAAAAAAATCAGATTGCCTTTGATGAAATTAACAATATTTTTAAATTATTGTTAAATTTCAATTTCCGTTCAATTCAGTTTTTAAAAAACAGTATCGGAGCTTGCAATTTAAGACCCAATTCCAACTTCACAATCAAGTGATTTTAGTGGTCAATCAAACTCGTAAGTGGTAGATTACTTGATTTCTGATGACTTTTTGCTGTTGTATTCTCAGTGGATCAAAAATGGTTCAGATACACTTTCAGTGACCACCTCAGGTGCTCTCTGGATCCTGACTACAGTGGATTATAGAGAACTAAACAGTGGGGTCCTGTAAGGTTCCAGAAGATTGCCGTGGCATGATAGTGAACAGGGGAGGCAAGAAGAATGGCTGCTGGCAGTCCCAGACTCCAGCAATGGATCACTGGTCTCCACCTTCATAAGAAGCATGAGCGAAGGACATTTGTGAGTTTTTTTGGTTTTTTTTTGGGGGGGGGGTTATTTAATGAAAGGGGTGGGGGGTGGCAGGGTTGGAAATTGGCTTTAAGTGATTTTGTTTAGCACACTTTGCAGTGTTTGTTGGATAGTGCCAGCATTTAGTTTTAAAGGGCAGTAATCCACTGCAACCAATCAAAATGAATTTATTCTATAACTCTGAGATATATTATCGCAGCCAAAGATTTAAGATACAAATTAAAAGTTTATAAAAAGATAAAATAACAAAACCAGTGTTTGCTGTAAAATTCAAGATATTTCCCCTGCAGTGCTTCTTTCTGCCACTAGATGACCTCAGACTAATGGCCAGCATCATTTAACCCACTTCCTCTGAGCCCAGGTCATCCCAGACCAACCCCTAACCAGTGAAAGGAGAAGCGGAACATCTCTCTAAAAAACTCATGCTTTTGTCAGCACATGAACATATTGTCTCCTTGGGCTGCTTTCTCCTTTCACACTCCAGCCCTGCTGTACACGGAATGTAAGATGATCCCAGGTCATATTCAGGTACATACACTATTTGCATTTAAAAAATACATTTAATGCTGTTTTTTATATCTACCGACAATTCAGCTTTAAAGTGGTTGTACATCTTTACCTATATCCAGTGAAGTGGTTGGCCTTAGGTGATACACAGAGATGGAACAAATCATAATACATAAGTTGTGTACAGGGGCGGACTGACAACTCATAGGGCCCCGGGCAATAGGGGATCATGGGGCCCCTGTGTCCTTGCCCAAACTCAAAAAAGCCTATGGAAAAGGTACCAGGGGCATCTCATGGGGCCCCCTACTGACCCCGGGCCCTCGGGCAGTGCCCGAGTTTCCAAATGGTCAGTCCACCCCTGGTTGTGTATCTGCAGTCTTCTCTGCTCTACATCCGTTCAAAGTCCAGAATTTATAAAGCTTGTCTAAGCTGTCAAAAAAAGAGGGCGGAGAGCTGATGCTACATTCTGCAGAACTCAGTGAGGAGAGTTCTGAGAGCTGATTGGAGAGAAGAGGCATACCCCTTTTTTCACACAGCTCACAGGAACAGAGCTGAGGCAATCAGTCTGCTAGCAGTCTCTCCCCTGTCACCATTTTTCTCTTGGTGTCAGGAAAACGTGTTAGAAGTGATTGATTCTGATAGCATAGGAAAAAAGCAGAAGACAGAAATGGCAATTAGTGCTCCTAATTGGGACACGTACACACTATAGAGGGAAATGCTGTGTTCATATTTCATGTCTGAGGTTTACGACCACTTTAATGTGTTCTCTAACAATCACATCGACCCCCCTACCCCCACCACCTATATTGGGGCTTATGGGATAATGCGCTTTACATTCATTACTACCCTCTGCGCTACCTAATTTTACTAAGCAGTCACATTATACTATTTATTTTATGCTTTTAATGTATTATTTATGCCAGTGCCATTAAATAGGCAGCTTAGCCCTATTATTTGATATAGTACATTTTACCATTTTATTACATTTTATTTATTCACCTGCTATTAAACAGCTTAAAAATAGCAGCTCAGAAAACAGAATATTTATTACACTTTAAATAGGTACAATTAAATAGACGAGCACTTTTGTTACTTTACATTAATCTTCCGTCTTAGTCCCGAGTCCAATGTTATTTTACATTTTTAAGGTTTTTTTTTTTCGTCATTGACTCATAGTAGCGAGCTGCCATTTGATGTGGCAATTTAAGGCGTTATTAGAATTTATGGGTTATGATCATGTGCCGCGTTGAGCTCATGCATGTATTTTCTATATTATGCATTCATATGCTGGGTTGTACATCTGTATTATTTTGTGACTGTGCATTAATGTGAGCCAGGCTGCCTTCACTGGCTCATCTGTCTGTCTTCATTCCAGAATGGCTATCATAGCTTATTACTATCTTGTATGTTGTTGTCAGTGGTGCTTTATCAGTCTGAACTGCTCTTCGGAGTAATGTGTTTTATATGCAGTGCATTGTTGATGGCCGGATTACCTTGTAGCATCCTTGTATAGCCATGTGTTGTTCTCACTCAACCCAATTCCCAATGGGCCAAGATCATTCACCAGCTGCCCCCTTGTATCTGTCTCCATGGTTATGCCCCCCCCCCTTCTTTGTTTAAAATTAACCCCTTGCAGCTCTCAGGCCATTAATAGCCCTTGTTTGACATCCACGCCTACAGAGCTTACACTCTGTACAAGCACAGGAACACTAGGTGCAAGCCAAAATGAGAAGCTTGTCTATTCAGAACATTGCCTTTTGTTGTTTAAAAAAAATGGATAAGTGGTTTTAAAATTGATGAGTCTGTGCTACCCCTACTATACAGCACAGCAAAAAACGGGAGTCTCCATTAATCTTTTAAGACGTAATTTTCTCATGCTGCTAGTTAAAATAGAGATACAGCATATAGGTACAGAGAAAACATGAAAGTAAGTGGGCACCTGAAATCCTTTTTTTTCCTGATAAGTTAAAACTTATCTTTTTCTTAACACCCATGGCTGTAAAAATGTGGGATCCAGAACCTTAAAGGGTATCCGAAGCCAAAACTTTATTATAGATTAGGGAAAAGTGGTGAGGGGATAGGACCCTGCTAGGGAATTGTTCAACCTCTCCCTATTAGTGCTGATGGTCCCCAACATCATTTTTCTGGCAAGGTCAAGCTTATCATTACTTTTTCTATAACCCTCCTATTGTCAAAATGTGGGATCCAGAACCTTAAAGGGTATCCAAACCAATAGATAGGTAAAGTGGTGAGGCCTCGTAAATTGTAAGCTCCAAGGAGCAGGGTCCTCCTAACCCTCTTGTATTGAACTGTATTGTTGCTGTATTGTCTCCTGTTATATTGTAAAGCGCTGAGCAAACTGTTGGCGCTATATAAATCCTGTATAATAATAATAATAATAAGGTGTTAGAACCCCTGCAAGGTTTGTATTGAAGTCTGCTTCCCTGCTATTGTATTGTTCTCCCTCGTTCTATTTATCCCTGGGGCTCCCAAAATCATTTTTCTGGTATGGTTAAACTTATCATCGCTCTTTCTCTAACCCCCTGTCTGTGAAAATTTGGAATCCAGAATATTAGAGGAACTAAATTTATTCTCTCTTGAGAAGATGAGATTAAGGGGGGCTATGATCAACATGTATAATACATAAGGGGGGATATGATCTCCATGTATAATACATAAGGGGGGATATGATCTCCATGTATAATACATAAGGGGGGATATGATCTCCATGTATAATACATAAGGGGGGATATGATCACCATGTATAATACATAAGGGGGATATGATCAACATGTATAATACATAAGGGGGGATATGATCTCCATGTATAATACATAAGGGGGATATGATCTCCATGTATAATACATAAGGGGGGATATGATCAACATGTATAATACATAAGGGGGATATGATCTCCATGTATAATACATAAGGGGGATATGATCTCCATGTATAATACATAAGGGGGGATATGATCACCATGTATAATACATAAGGGGGATATGATCTCCATGTATAATACATAAGGGGGATATGATCTCCATGTATAATACATAAGGGGGGATATGATCTCCATGTATAATACATAAGGGGGGATATGATCTCCAAGTATAATACATAAGGGGGGATATGATCACCATGTATAATACATAAGGGGGGATATGATCTCCATGTATAATACATAAGGGGGGATATGATCTCCATGTATAATACATAAGGGGGGATATGATCTCCATGTATAATACATAAGGGGGATATGATCTCCATGTATAATACATAAGGAGGGATATGATCTCCATGTATAATACATAAGGGGGAATATGATCTCCATGTATAATACATAAGGGGGGATATGATCACCATGTATAATACATAAGGGGGGATATGATCTCCATGTATAATACATAAGGGGGGATATGATCTCCATGTATAATACATAAGGGGGAATATGATCTCCATGTATAATACATAAGGGGGGATATGATCAATATGTATAATACATAAGGGGGATATGATCACCATGTATAATACATAAGGGGGGATATGATCACCATGTATAATACATAAGGGGGGGATATGATCACCATGTATAATACATAAGGGGGGGATATGATCACCATGTATAATACATAATGGGGAGATGAACACCATGTATAATACAGAAGGGGGGATATGATCACCATGTATAATACATAAAGGGGGGATATGATCACCATGTATAATACATAAGGGGGGGATATGATCACCATGTATAATACATAAGTGGGGATATGATCTCCATGTATAATACATAAGTGGGGATATGATCTCCATGTATAATACACAAGGGGGGATATGATCACCATGTATAAATACATAAGGGGGGATATGATCTCCATGTATAATACATAAGGGGGGATATGATCTCCATGTATAATACATAAGGGGGGATATGATCTCCATGTATAATACATAAGGGGGAATATGATCTCCATGTATAATACATAAGGGGGGATATGATCAATATGTATAATACATAAGGGGGATATGATCACCATGTATAACACATAAGGGGGGATATGATCACCATGTATAAATACATAAGGGGGGATATGATCTTCATGTATAATACATAAGGGGGGATATGATCACCATGTATAATACATAAGGGGGGATATGATCTCCATGTATAATACATAAGGGGGGATATGATCACCATGTATAATACATAAGGGGGGATATGATCTCCATGTATAATACATAAGGGGGGATATGATCTCCATGTATAATACATAAGGGGGATATGATCTCCATGTATAATACATAAGGAGGGATATGATCTCCATGTATAATACATAAGGGGGAATATGATCTCCATGTATAATACATAAGGGGGAATATGATCACCATGTATAATACATAAGGGGGGATATGATCACCATGTATAATATATAAGGGGGGATATGCTCTCAATGTATAATACATAAGGGGGGATATGATCAACATGTATAATACATAAGGGGGGATATGATCACCATGTATAATACATAAGGGGGATATGATCACCATGTATAATACATAAGGGGGGATATGATCACCATGTATAATACATAAGGGGGGATATGATCACCATGTATAATACATAAGGGGGGGATATGATCACCATGTATAATACATAAGGGGGAGATGAACACCATGTATAATACATAAGGGGGGATATGATCACCATGTATAATACATAAAGGGGGGATATGATCACCATGTATAATACATAAGGGGGGGATATGATCACCATGTATAATACATAAGGGGGGATATGATCATCATGTATAATACATAAGTGGGGATATGATCTCCATGTATAATACATAAGTGGGGATATGATCTCCATGTATAATACACAAGGGGGGATATGATCACCATGTATAAATACATAAGGGGGGATATGATCTCCATGTATAATACATAAGGGGGGATATGATCTCCATGTATAATACATAAGGGGGGATATGATCTCCATGTATAATACATAAGGGGGGATATGATCAATATGTATAATACATAAGGGGGATATGATCACCACGTATAGTACATATGGGGGGATATGATCACCTTGCATAATACATAAGGGGGATATGATCTCCATGTATAATACATAAGGGGGGAATATAATCACCATGTATAATACATAAGGGGGGATATGATCTCCGTGTATAATACATAAGGGGGGATATGATCACCATGTATAATACATAAGGGGGGATATGATCTCCATGTATAATACATAAGGGGGGATATGATCACCATGTATAATACATAAGGGAGGATATGATCAACATGTATAATACATAAGGGGGGATAGGATCTCCATGTATAATACATAAGGGGGGATATGATCTCCATGTATAATACACAAGGGGGATATGATCAATAGGTATAATACATAAGGGGGATATGATCACCATGTATAATACATAAGGGGGGATATGATCACCATGTATAATACATAAGGGGGATATGATCTCCATGTATAATACACAAGGGGGATATGATCACCATGTATAATACATAAGGGGGGATATGATCTCCATGTATAATACATAAGGGGGGATATGATCTCCATGTATAATACATAAGGGGGATATGATCTCCATGTATAATACATAAGGGGGGATATGATCTCCATGTATAATACATAAGGGAGGATATGATCTCCATGTATAATACATAAGGGGGGATATGATCTCCATGTATAATACATAAGGGGGGGATATGATCTCCATGTATAATATATAAGGGGGGATATGATCTCCATGTATAATACATAAGGGGGGATATGATCTCCATGTATAAATACATCAGTGGTTCATATAGTGAACTCGGTGTAGAGCAGTGGTTCTTAACCTTGTTGGAGGTACTGAACCCCACCAGTTTCATATGCGCATTCACCGAACCCTTCTTAATTGGAAAAATAAAATATGATTTTTAAAATTCAAAACATAGGTATATATTTATACATAGGTGCACAAAATGAACAAAACCGTTAAGAACAAAGAACAAAACCATTAAAACATGATTTTCACACAAAAACAAAAACATAATAATGAATATTTACTGCACGAATCATATGAGTCGGGTGTGGGTCTTCACCTCTGCCGAACCCGCAAGACTGACTCACTGAACCCCTAGGGTTCGATCGAACCCAGGTTAAGAACCACTGTTTTATAGTAATTCATCCCCCATAGTAATTCATCCCCCATATAGTAATTCATCCCCCATATAGTAATTCATCCCCCTATAGTAATTCATCCCCCATATAGTAATTCATCCCCCATAGTAATTCATCCCCCATATAGTAATTCATCCCTCATAGTAATTCATCCCCCATATAGTAATTCATCCCCCATATAGTAATTCATCCCCCATAGTAATTCATCCCTCATATAGTAATTCATCCCCCATAGTAATTCATCCCTCATAGTAATTCATCCCCCATATAGTAATTCATCCCCCATATAGTAATTCATCCCCCATAGTAATTCATCCCTCATAGTAATTCATCCCCCATATAGTAATTCATCCCCCATATAGCAATTCATCCTCCATAGTAATTAATCACCCATATAGTAATTCATCCCCCATATAGTAATTCATCCCCCATATAGTAATACATCCCCCATATAGTAATTCATCCCCCATAGTAATAAATCCCCCATATAGTAATACATCCCCCATATAGTAATTCATCCCCCATAGTAATACATCCCCCATATAGTAATTCATCCCCCATAGTAATACATCCGCCATATAGTAATTCATCCCCCATAGTAATTCATCCCCCATATAGTAATTCATCCCCCATAGTAATTCATCCCCCATATAGTAATTCATCCCCCATATAGTAATTCATCCCCCATAGTAATACATCCCCCATATAGTAATTCATCCCCCATATAGTAATTCATCCCCCATAGTAATTCATCCCCCATATAGTAATTCATCCCCCATATAGTAATTCATCCCCCATAGTAATTCATCCCCCATATAGTAATTCATCCCCCATATAGTAATTCATCCCCCATAGTAATTCATCCCCCATATAGTAATTCATCCCCCATATAGTAATTCATCCCCCATATTAATTCATCCCTTATATAGTAGTAGTAAGTAAGTAGCAAGTAGTAAGCCAAGTCCCCCCTGTGTCAATTCACTTACCTTTGCTCCGCGCGTTCCTCTCGCCGTATTCCCACGCCGTTCCGGTCTTCAGCCTAGCTCCTCTCACGTTCGTCACGCTGCCCCGCCTACACACATCCTGACAGCCAATCACTGGCTATCAGGATGTGAGTGGCAGCGAGACTGGCCAATCATTGCATTTGAGCGCGCTGCCCTGGCTGTTTTTTTTTTTGGATCACGCTGCAGAGTCCCTGCCGCCCGAGAGGAGGGAGGGGAGCGGGCGCCCGACACACAAGAGCCGCATTAATGCGTATAAAGAGCCGCATGTGGCTCGCGAGCCGCGGCTTGCCGACCACTGGGCTAAGCGATGTTGCATGACCACCTGCAGCCAATGATGGACAAGCGGGGCATGTCATCACGAATCATATGAGTCGGGTGTGGGTCTTCACCTCCGCCGAACCCGCGAGACTGACTCACCGAACCCATGGGGTTCGATCGAACCCAGGTTAAGAACCACTGGTGTAGAGTTATTCACCCTGAGGTCATCACAGAGGACAAGGGGGCACTCTTTACGTCTGGAGGAAAAGAAATGTAATCTCCAAACACGGAAAGGTTTCTTCACAGTAAGAGCTGTGAAAATGTGGAATAGACACCCTCAAGAGTTGGTTCTGGCCAGTTCAGTGGATTGCTTCAAAAATGTCCTGGATTCTTTCCTAGATACACAGAATATAACTGGATACTAACATATATAGGTAAAGTTGATCCAGGGAATATCCGATTGCCTCTCGGGGGATCAGGAAGGAATTTTTTTCCCAGCAGAAGCAAATTGGATCAGGCTTTGCTGAGTTATTTTTGCCTTCCTCTGGATCAACTGAGGGTGTAGGATTATAACTTTTTTTTTTTTTTTTTTTAATGGTTGAACTGGATGGATTTTTGTCTTTTTTCAGCCAGACTAACTATGTAACTATGTAACCTTGAAGTGTATCAAAAGCCAAAATTTTATTTTAGATTTGGGAAGAGTGGTGAGAGGATAGAACCCTGCTAGGGAATTGTTCAACCTTTCCCTATTAGTGCTGATGGCCCCCAACATCATTTTCCTGGTAAGATTAAGCTTATCATCACTCTTTCTATAAACTTCTGATTGTCAAAATTTGGGATCCAGAACCTTAAAGTATATCCAGCTACAAAACTTTAATTTAGATTTTGTAGAGTGGTGAGGGTTTAGAACTCGAGTAGAGAATTATTCAACCTCTCCCTACTAGTGCTGATGTTCCCCAACATATTTTTTTCTGGTAGGGTAAGGCTTATCATCGCTCTTTCTATAACCCCCGGCTGAAAAAATTTGGGATGCAGAACCTTAAAGTAAATCCAAAGCAAAACTTTATTTTAGATTTGGGTTGAGTGGTGAGGTGTTAGAACCCTGCTACTGAATTGTTCTAACTCTCCCTATTTGTCCTGGTGACCTTTACCCCAAGACAGAAAGTGATGGGAAATCCAAAATTATAAATTGCCACTAGAACAGAAGGGGGTGGGGGGGGGGACTTCCAATGGGGAACCTTGTTCTGGTGTCTACAAGGGTATTTTCCTCACTTTGGAGAGATCTCCTTCTGTTTCTTGTTGTATCTACATTCTTTGTGATGTAGGAGCACTGAACCTTATAGAAATGTGTTGTAACGCAATAGGCGGTTTACAGTTCACCAGTAACTGTGGGGTCTTGCTGGAGCCCCAGAGTAATTTATGGAAGTTTTTAAAGGTTGAGCTTTTCCAATCCAGGTGCCTACATTATCTGGTTTTTAACCCTGATGAAAGGGGAGAGCTGAGCCCCCGAAACTAACTGGCTGTTACAAAGCTGATGTGGTTCTTCCATCCTTTCAAAACTGTTGTATCCAAAGGACAGAAAGTAAAACATCACCTATTTCAGCAGAGAGGAAGTTCGCCCCTCCCTTCCCGACTGCATTCTCCTGGGATATGTCACATGTCCCAGGAGGCTGCAAGACCATTCAGAAAGTTCAGAGCATCTTGCACATGTGCAGTGGGAAGCCAGCTGTGAACCAACAGGAAGTCATTACCGACTTCCCACATCCAAGATGGTGGTGCCAGTGACCAGAAAACCAGTGAAGAACCAGCCTGGGTGAGGAGAATGTTGGATTTCTGGGCTGGTGTCTTTTTATTAAAAGTCAGCAGCTACAGTATTTGTAGCTGCTGACTTTTATTTTTTCTGTTCTGAGTAGATGTAAGAGAAATATTTTGAAATATTTTAAACTCAAATTTTTGCTTTACAGCCTATTATATTACACAGTTCTATGAATAACAATTTGACTATTCAAATTATTCCCTTTTTGAATGGAGCTTACACATGTTTGACCTTCAGATCCATATTCCGTTCTAAAAATAATGGAAGTGTAAAGTGTTTATGACAGCGAGAGCACCACAGGGATTGAATATGTCCAGTACACGGTTTATTTAATAAAATACAAAAGTGGGTAGCCCATGCATTTCAGGGGCCCAGAACTCCCACTTCCTTAGGGCTTTATGTAGAGAGGGATTGAATATGTCTAGTACATGGTTTATTTAATAAAATACAAAAGTGGGTAGTCCATGCATTTCAGGGGCCCAGAACTCCCACTTCCTTAGGGCTTTATGTAGAGATGGATTCAAGGATGTACTGGACACAAAAAAGTGGAGTAACCGAGATATCATAAGATTAGGACCCCAGTAGCTGCTGGAATGGCACTCCATTCATATGATGGATGTACTCAATTGTTCTGATGTGCTTGTCTCCCATATACCCTCTAGCAACTTTTTGCAATCTTTTTACCCCAGAAACCTTTAAAAATAAATTTCAGATCTCTGGAAACCCATGCTAAAACAAATGGTGGGTCAGTGGGAAGAATGCCTCTTATATTGATAGTCAATGGGAACAATGCCCCCTTAAAGTGGTGGTCACACTTACTGACAGCGAAAAAGATCTACCAAGTGACGTTGGACCTGGAAAAATGCAGGTTGGGAGATCAATTAGCCACAGCTCAAGGAACCCCTAGATACTTTTGGAGGAACTTTAGAGTTTCTGGTTGAGATTAGCTGCCCTATAGACTTTACCTGGGAATCATGCGATCAACAGGAGTATCAAAAGGTTTTATCCTTTGCATGATTGTAACCTGGTCTCCTTGGAGTGCAGCTCTTCTGCAACGCAAAAATAATGGAAGGACTGGTTTGAAATAGAATAGTTCTGGGCAACTGGGGGATCTTTTGGGCTGCTAAGCCTTGGTCAGTGAAGTAACATGAAGGGATAGGGAATTTACAAGGGTCTTTACATGTCTCATACTTGGTCTCCAACATGTTAGTGAGCCACTGTAGTAAATGCTGAACTAGCTCAGAACATTCAAAGGTGTTGTTTACCCCTTCATGGTTCAGACAGGCCATTCTAAGCATCCTTGTTGGGAGGACCACCACTGCTGAATGTTGTATCATCACAAGTCCAGTTTAGTAGCAGTTTTTTGTACTTAACATCTGAATGCAGAAACTTCTAATTCTATCTATTAAACCATAATAGCCTTGAATAATAATAAGCTTAATTCTCCACCTAATGGTTATACAACCGCTTCAGGGTTCTCAGACCTTGGTAATTATAAACCATAAATTTCAAGAAAAAAATCCCTGCTCTAGGGACTTCTGTGGACCATAACCTTTTCGGTTGGCGGAGAGTAAAATCTTCACTCTTTTGAATTGCTTCTGGTATGCAACACACAGCTCTTAAATAAAAGAAAGAAGATTTTTACAGCATGGCCTTGTCCCATGCTGGGAATTGTGGTTCCTCCTTTTGGCTGCCATATCACTAAAGAACATAGCAGTGATGGGAGAAACCACAGCCTCCACCAGGGACCAAGTATCTTCTGCAGCATCTGTAGCCTTACAAGAGAGTGAAGGTAAATATTACCTTTTTTCTTTTAGAGACAATTTGTGATTTAATTGTGGTATTCTAGCGACAGGGTCACTTTAAAGTTAGATTCTATACAATAGTAAAAAAAATAAATTCATAAAAAATTAAATAACAAAATTATGTATTCATTAAAAACATAGTTAAATGTATTTTTTTGAATGAAACTAGAGCAAGTAGCTGAAACTGACTTGATAGCAGCCTATTATTCCATACTAGAACTTATTAGATACTCTCCCAGTCTACGTTCTCTGAGCCAATCAAGTTTTGTCTCTTGCACATGTGCTGACAAGGAAGCAGCAGACAGAAGAGGGACATTTCATCAGTGTGTTGCTCCTTGATTGTCCAATCACAGAATGAAAGAGGGCAGGCGACTACGCAGTATTGCCTAACTGCAGTTAAGAAAAATTAACTCACTCTGAGTACAACCTGTAACAAGCATACTGTATGAATTAGAAAATTAGGGTCAAGTTAGAACTCCTGATCTATATTTTCATGCTCCAAGTAAGTACTTTATAATGCACCAAAGCCATTAGAACAGGATGTATTTCAACTAGTATGCCAAGACCAGAGGTTGAGCATGGCAGCCTCCACATAATACATGGGCTCAGGGGCGGACTGACAACTCATGGGGCCCCCGGGCAATAGGGGATCATGGGGCCCCTGTGTCCTTGTTCAAACTCAAAAAAGCCTATGAAAAAGGTACCAGGGGCATCTCATTGGATCTCGTACTGACCCAACTGACCAGTTTCCAAATGGTAAGTCCACCCCTGCATGGGCTACAATAATTGACCACCTTGTGAAAATACTAGTAGCCTAGCTGTTATGATTCCCTGTCTTCAGTACATTCTGCACCATGGACCCAGAATATTAATGCAGACCAAGAGTTCTGATTTCACTAACTATATACTTATTAAATAGCTGTTTTGCTGTTTCTACATTTTCAACATCAGACACACCTGGACAAATCTAGGATTTTATATACTGTATGTGGAATGTGCAATTATCATGAATGTGTTCTTATTCATTCCACAAGTCAGAGCAGTGTGTGGCTGTTTATGGTGGCTGTTTATTACACCAGTGTTCATTATCTCTGCCCTCTGCTGCCAAATGTGGTTTCTTTGACATTGGCCGTTAGCACACTATGGGTTACGTATTGTGTAGTGGTCTTTTTCTTGAAAACCTCTTTGACATTGTGATACCCAGGGGGGTGCAAGTCAGGTGCCAGAACATTACTCAGCTCTCATTAAGCTGGTTACACTGATTAGTACTCAGTACCAGTAATTATCAGCAGCAGCATCTGCTACTGCTTGTGCTTTGCAAGTAAGGTGCCATCAATAAAGGCAAAGTGAGGAGGGAGACTGGAAAAGGCTAGGAGAAATTGAAAACTGGAAAGAAGAAAGGATGCAAGGAAACTAAGGTAGAAAGGCTGATGTGTGAACCTGGGGGCGACCTGATTGGTTGGCCACAGCAATCAATCAGGTTTCTACTTTTAGCTGCCAGAAAAAAAGGAAGTTGATTGGTTGCAATGAGCAATGTGTTCGATAAATCGGCCATCTAATGCTCAAGAAGCTCTACTGTGAGATTCAATGAAAACTTAGAAGCTAATGCTGGAGGACAGGCCTTTTGTAAGTACTAAGATTCCAGGTCCAGGTGCTTTTCTGATTACACTTACCTGAGTTTTGGTCCTTGGGAAGGCTTTGGTTAAATGTTCTGTGAGTGTTTTCAGAAAGGCAGACATATTCAGGATTCACACGTTTCATATCTGCAGAAGTCAGATATGTTAAAGTTACTGGGATTCGGTAATGATTCACTTTGCACTTTGATGTATGTTTCAGAAAATGCACCATGATAAGAACTAGCTGTGGAAGAAGTAAGCCTTCAGATGTACAGCCTGCTGACTATCGGATTCTTAGCTTAGGTTTCATACTTTGCTTCATTTGTGCAACTACTTGACTAAAGAATAATAAATATTCTTTATAAATGTATTAGCAATTATTCTGATGGACGTCATTTACTAGCTGTCTATCATTCCTAGGTGATCTGTGGGCCAGAAGACTCCCCTGGTGATCCTGATGATGAAGACCAATCAGAAGCCAAGCCTCAGCCGAGACCACGAATCCCTCGAAAAAAAACTTCCTCCCCAACCAAGCCTCGTAGTTCCAACCCGTTAAACTCTACAGTTCTTCAGCTTCTCTCTAACTCCCCGGAATTTTGGGATGTCCTGAACAGTCTTTCAGATATAGATCACAATCAAGAACCTTCAATTCCAGCAAGGGTCCGGCGCCAGTCTGTGCTCAGGTCAACCGGAAGAGCAAAGAAAGTCTTTGGTTGGGGGGACTTTTATTCCAATATCAAGACTGTAAAGCTTAATCTCCTCATCACTGGGAAAGTGGTGGACCATGGGAATGGCTCCTTCAGTGTCTTCTTCCTTCACAACTCAACTGGCCAGGGAAATGTGTCTGTCAGTCTTGTTCCACCATCCAAAGTCCTGGACTTTGATCTGGAGCAGCAGATGTATGCCGAAGCAAAGGAATCAAAAATTTTCAACTGCCGTGTGGAGTTTGAAAAAGTGGATAAAGCAATTAAGACAGGTCTGTGTCCTCATGATCCGTCAAAGACCTGCCATCAGCAGCAAACTCGTAGCAAGGTCTCTTGGACATGTTCACACCCTTTCAAGATTGTTTGCGTGTATGTCTCCTTTTACACCACAGATTACAGACTAGTGCAAAAGGTCTGCCCTGACTATAACTATCACAGCAGCTCTCCATATTCACCATCAGGCTGAACTGAAATTATAAGTGCTGGTAGCAATGAATAGCCTAGATTGGCTAACTTTGGGTCTACCTTTTATGGACTTCCTGTGCCTTGGTCTGGTCCATTGTGGTGTGTGTTCTTGTGGAGAAAGTGGAAAAAAAAAGCTGTGTAAGTGATGTGCTGGACATCAACTTGAACCACTTCAATATACACACAATATAACAACTATATTGTTATTCCCCCATTGATATGAATTAATGTTTGATCTCCCAGGAAAACCTAAACGGAGCTCCAAAATCTCCTTCATGTCAGTTTTTTTTACTCAAATAATAACTGGTTTCATCTTTGCTAGAACAGACACATGTTCTCTAAATAGAAAGAAATTTAGGTGTGCATCATAATGAGACAAAACCCAGTGAAAATATGAAAAGGTTGACTATCTAAATTCACATTTTGGTCCATATTAATAATTTTGGGAGGTGTTGTCCACAACAATCATTCACATCACCCCCTTCACTCTCTAGAGTAGTGGTTTACAATCTTGCTGTAGTTTGTCTGTTAAGTAACAAACCCCGGTCTGAAAGTGTTTACATTGGTTGCCAGTGACTCCAGAATATCTACATACACTGGCAGCTCATTCTTTAGTGTATAGATTAAACATAGTAGACATTAATCAATATTTTATGCAAAGTGTAGTATTTCACAAGATTTATATTTTTTTTGTAGAGTTTAGCTTATGAGTCATAATTCCCATTAGTCTTGCAGATGGACCTCTACAACACGGCTGGGCAAATCCAAAGACTAGCCACGACACCTAAAATATTACTACACCTATAAATATTACACCTAAAATAATGGTGTTGGATCTTTTAGAGCAGAGGTTGTCACCTTATAAAGCATAGGGGCATACAATGTGGTCCTTGACGTAACCAATATATGCAATGCTACTGAAGACCATCAGAAACAGCAGGCATATTATAGGAGATGGATAGAGACTGGGGAGATGCTACTGGTGTGGTTGGAGAATGGAGACAAGCTGCATGGGGCCAAGACTAGGGACATGTTACATACAACCACTAGAGATAGACTGCCATTCAGAGGAGGACTGACAACTCATGGGGCCCCCGAGCAATAGGGGATCATGGGGCCCCTGTGTCCTTGACCACACTCAAAGCACACCCAGCAAAGCCTATAAAAGGTACCAGGGGCATTTCATGGGGCCCCCTACCGACCCTGGGCCCTCGGGCAGTGCCCGAGTGCTCTAATGGTCAGTCCGCTCCTGCTGCCATTACAATCCATTTCTAAAATCACTGCTCTCACTCCTACTGCTTACTGCTGGGGTCTGAGTGTTGAAGGTTGGGCACATGGTTTTCGGAGGCTCTTCTATGCTCTGTTGGCTTATAGAATGGACCACATGAAGTGTGGATTTCCACAGCCCTGCCCTAGAGGTGCACTAACCGCAAGTTGAGAAATCCTGCTCCAGAGCAATAATTTAGGCAACTACCAGGGGCGGACTGACCATTTAGCCACTCGGGCACTGCCCGAGGGCCCAGGGTCAGTAGGCAGCCCCATGAGATGCTCCTGTTACCTTTCATAGGCTTTTTTGGGTGTGGTTTGAGTGTGGGCGAGGACACAGGGTCCCCATGATTTCCTATTGCCCGGGGGCCCCATGAGTTATCAGTCCTCCCCCTATCAGCTACTATAGGCAACATGCCCTGTTTCCTTGTACTAGACTCCAGACATGTTCTTATGTCCTACATATGGTCACCTAGTTAACCTGCCAGACTATAACCTGCCGGAGGTTGTGGTATATTAATATAAACCAGTCATTTTAGCCTTCTTTCCATGTGTAACACTTCTTTTCCAGCCAAATTGGAAGATAATATAGGCATGTATGACTGTTTCGTAGAAAGCTACAACTCTCTCCAGTCATCCTGTCTCCCATAGGTTGTACAGTGACAAAATCTGCCAACGTTGTAAGGCATAACCCATGACAATATTACCTCAGTCTATGCTCATGTAAGCTGTACGGTCCGCGCCTGTTATAATAGACACATGTAACTATATGATACAAGTCACATATTATAGCCCACCATGTCACCAATAACCTCTTATCTACTATAGCTAATGCCATTCTGCTCCACTGGGATTCATTTATTGATTTAATAAATGAGTGCAAAGGGCAATGCTCGTGCTCCCGGGGTGAACGAGAGAAACCAATCGCATTCAACTTTACTATAGTCACACAAGAAAAATCTGAACGCCCATCGGTTGCTATGGGTGCAATTTGTTCCTAGTCTTTATGGCTTTAATAAGTCTATTAAAAGTGTATTTAATAAAGCAGTGTACAGGACAATGAGGATGAGCAGTAAACTAGATCTGTTGCTTCTTTTGCTCTTTGATTTATTAAATCTGCCTAGCTGTAACACTTAATGAGCGATAAAAGGTCAATACGAGTGATATCTGAGAAGTGGGGGATAGCTGCTAGGACACCAAAAAGGCAACCAAATCAAACCTTCCAAAAAGTCATATAGATATAGGTATAGCGCTGCACCTATATCTATATGGCTGTAACACTTACAAAGAAACTTTTATTTCTTATTCCATTATATATTTGGATCAACTAAAACATAGTAAGAAAAACCCTAATATTGGTGGCTATAAAACCTAATTTAAAGGACAAAGCACAAATCACATTAAAACATTCTAAAGGGAAATCCCTGGAAATAAATGATAGAAATCCCCCCGACTTGGAGTCCTCCCTGTGGTAATATGAGTAGATCCCACCTTCCAACAGTCTCTTGGGGCAGCCCGAATGGTTCTCATAGAGAATAGGTTATATGGTCCATCTGCAGTGCCGGTTTTCTCCAGCAGGAGGCAAAACCTTTAGTTGTAGTTTCTGGTTTTATACAATGTATTAGTGGAAAGACCTAAAACATACATTATAAGGACTTGTCCTATTCCACAGTGAATAAAACTGAAAGGCGGCATCTTTTTAATGGACGAAGAGGAGGACAATACAACAAAATGACCAGACATTAATCCCTTTGAAGTATATCCGCAAATAAAACTTTTTCTTTTGATTGGGGAGAGGTTAGAGCCCCTGTTGGGTTTCATATAACTCTCGGGAATTTTCTTATTTTGATTTATAGAGTTAAAATGATTTTGCAATCTTTTATATCCAATCCTATTTAAAGCAAATCGAAACTCAAAAACAAAAATTGTATTTATTGCCGTTTAGTAGTCCTTAGATGTGGTAGCTGCATTAGTTTCTCTTTATTTAAGCTACTTTTATTTTCTCTAGGTAATCCGTCATATAACAAACTTACTGGCCTAAGGTGACTCTGTTCAATCCTATTTAAAGCAAATCAAAACTCAAAACAAAAATTATATTTATTGCCGTTTAGTAGTCCTTAGATGTGGTAGCTGCATTAGTTTCTTACCAACCGCTCCACATCTGCCTTCCCCCTCTGCCAATCCCTTCATTGGCTCCCGATTGCCCAACGCATCAAATTCAAACTGCCAACTCTGACCTACAAAGCCATTCACAACGCCGCCCCAAACTACATAACTGACCTGATACCCAGATACTACCCTACCCGTGCCCTCCGCTCCTCACAGGACCTCCTACTCTCTAGCTCCCTGGTCTGCTCCTCCCACGCCCGATTGCAGGACTTCTCTAGGACTTCCCCCATCCTCTGGAACTCCCTCCCCCAATCCATCAGACTGTCACCTACCCTCCTCACCTTCAGGTGCACCCTGAAAACCCTCCTCTTTAGAGAAGCCTACCCCAACATCACCTAACACCTGACCTCACCTAACAACTAACCTCCTCCATTCCTCCCACCACTCCATCCCCCACAGCCATCTCCTCCTGTGCCACCTTCCCCTCCCTCCTAGATTGTAAGCTCGAAAGAGCAGGGCCCTCAATCCCCTCGTGTATTGTATTGTTACTGTCTTGTCTCATGTTCTGTCCCCCCTGCTACTGTACAGCGCTGAGCATACCCTTTGGCACTATATAAGTACTGTATAATAATAATAATTTAAGCTACATTTATTTTCACCAGGTCAGATAACAAACTTACTGTCCTAAGGTGACTCTGCTCACTGCTCCACTATATCTATGAAGGGGAGGCGGGGGGGGGGGGGGGGGGGGGTAGTTATCTAGGTTGGGCCCCAAACATACCTTATCTCCATTAAAGGAGGGATGGGGAGATAAATAGTTTACAGAATGAAGCTAACATTCTGTGCTTTCAGTTGATCTCACAAGAAGTGGCAAGAACATGGCATTTCTGGCAAGATCAACAGGTCTTACCCACATGAAAGAAAAATATATTTTAAATATATGTTAAAAATATTCTTCCCAAATATATTGGCATATATTTGAAATACTACACTTTTAGCCATATTCAATATTTAAAAAAAAAATTATATATATATATATATATATATATATATATATATATATATATACTGTATGTTGAAATGTGTTTTTTATATATTAGAAAATGTATGAAAAATATTTTTCAAATATACTGTATGTCTTTAAAAATACATGTAATCTAAAGTTTTTGAATGTGAATGCATTTACAATTTATATGTAAAAATATATGTTAAAATGACTTTTTGATATGTTAAAAAAAATCAGAAGAATATTTTTTTTTTAATTTATTTTTAAAAATATTTTTCATATATTTTGTAATGTATAAAAAACGCATTTCACACATATATATATATATATATATATATATATATATATATATATATACATATACATATATATATATATATATATATATACATATACATATATATACATATATATACATATATATATATATATATATATATATATATATATATATATATATATATATATATATATATATATATATATATATATATATATATATATATATATATATATATATATATATATATATATACACATATATATCACAGTGGCTAAGTGGTTAGCACGTTTGCCTTGCAGTAAATGGGTCATAGGTTCAATTCCCAACCATGGTGCCTCCTGCATGGAGTTTGCATGTTCTCCCTGTGCTTGCGCGGGTTTCCTTGAGGTGCTCAGTTTCCTCCTACACTCCAAAGACATGCTGGTAGGTTAATTGGCTCTTGTCTAAATTGTCCTAGTTTCATCCCTGGCCATGCAGGATTGCATGGTAGGGGTTGAGGAAAGACCTAGCAACCTACCCTGTAAAAATAATTGCTAAGAGAATTCATAGAAAAAGTCGCTTACAAGTGACGGTCCATGCAATTGCCAAGGGATGGATACGACTGAATGGACAGATATATATGTGTGTGTGTATTTTTATATATGTGTGTGTATTTATATATATATATGTGTGTGTGTGTGTTTATGTGTATTTATATATAAGTATATATATATATTTTTTTTTTAAATATATTAAATATGGCCAAAATTATAGTTTTTCAAATATATGTCAATATATTTGAGAAGAATATTTTTAAAATATATTTTTCTTCCATGTGGGTATGTGTACTTGCTGACCATTTTCTTAGCCTGAAAAATGAAAACTAATGCAGCCACCACCAGGGGCGGACTGACAACTCATGGGGCCCCTGGGCAATAGGGGATCATGGGGCCCCTGTGTCCTTGCCCAAACTCAAAAAAACCTATGAAAAAGCTACCAGGGGCATCTCATGGGGCCCCCTACTGACCCCGGGCCCTCTGGCAGTGCCCGAGTTTCCAGATGGTCAGTCCGCCCCTGGGCACCACATATGTATGCTGGCAGGTACACTTGTGTATATTAGTATGAAAGAGTGAAATCATAAAATTTTTAAATATTTTAATTCCTCAAATGCCACACAGTCACTATCCAAGGACTAAATAGAGAAGAATGGACTTTGCATCAAAGATTACAAACACCTGAACTGAAGCATTTCAAAATTCTATTGATAGAGCAGATAAAAGCAGCACATAGTACTGATAAAACCTATTCTTAGGTATATACAACATATAACATTTGATTTTGGACCACGGTGATATCTCAGATACAGAATGGATTCAGTGTCTATGGACACGCATCAACTATTTTTGCTGCAGAACTCCGCTTCCTCAGGACAGAGTTATAAGGCAGATATCAGAGTTTTGTTATTCAGTGGACTAAAACATATATAAAAAAATATATATAAAAAATATAAAATGCACAGATGCCCAATAGTAAAAAAAAATATTGGGAAACATGGGAATTTAATATTAAGACTTAAGCAGGCCATACATGGGTTGAATTCCGAACGATTTTTTCGATCGAAAATCGAAAACGTCGTTCATTCTGTAATCCGATGGTGCCACCAATGATTTCGAAAATCGGTCGTTTTTCACAAATTTTCCAACATGCCCGATAAACGAAATGGGGAGGAACCACAAAAATCGGCCGGTGCCATTGCCCCACTAACAGATCGGAAATCGGTTAATTATTCTTAGGTCCGATTTTCGAACAAAAAATCGTTCTGAAATCGACCCATGTATGGCCGGCCTTAATACTCACAAGTTGCAATTTTGTTAGCAAAAACTTACAGAGCTGCCCCCCCCCCCAAAGGTGTCTAATTCAACAGAAACAAGTCAAAGAGAACACCCAAGAACGAAACTGACATCTACAGGTAGAAATTTCCCCAAAAAACACTTTAGGGTGTATTTAAAAAGGTCTGCGTAGATATTTCGCCCAACGAAACTGCCACGTCTACATATGTGCCAATAGGGCAAAATGGAACGTTCTCCCTGTATTTCCTCTACAGGTCAAATATTATTCATTCATAAAAAAAGAGTGGTTTGGGAACATACCCCAATATGGCCACTAGATGGAGATAAGTAACATAGGAATAAATATGATCCTCAGCTCCATCTAGTGGCCATAATGTGATATTTTTACATAAAAAACAGTAGTTTGGGAACATACCCCAATATGGCCACTAGATGGAGCTAACTAACATAGGAATAAAAATGATCCTCAGCTCCATCTAGTGGCCATAATGTGATATTTTTACATAAAAAAGAGTGGTTTGGGAACATACCCCAATATGGCCACTAGATTGAGCTAAGTAACATAGGAATAAAAATGATCCTCACTCCATTTAGTGGCCATAATGTGATATTTTTTCATAAAAAAGAGTGGTTTGGGAACATACCCCAATATGGCCACTAGATGGAGCTAAGTAAAAAAGGAATAAAAATGATCATCAGCTCCATCTAGTGGCCATAATGTGATATTTTTACATAAAAAAACAGTAGTTTGGGAACATACGCCAATGTGGCCACTAGATGGAGCTAAGTAATATAGAAATAAAAATGATCCTAAGCTCCATCTAGTGGCCGTAATGTGATATTTTTCACAAAAAAAGAGTGGTTTGTGAACATACCTCAATATGGCCACTAGATGGAGCTAAGTAACATAGAAATAAAAATGATCCTCAGCTCCATCTAGTGGCCATAATGTGATATTTTTACATAAAAAAACAGTAGTTTGGGAACATACCCCAATGTGGCCACTAGATGGAGCTAAGTAACATAGGAATACATATGATCCTCAGCTCCATCTAGTGGCCATAACGTGATATTTATGTAGATAAGTTAGTGAGCGCACTCCAGTGAGCAGCAAATGCACTAAAAGGAACCACAAAACCTTTCCAACTGAAATTGACAAAATAACGTGAATTTGTCAATAACGTGATATTTGTTCATAAAAAAGAGCGGTTTGGGAACATACCCCAATGTGGCCACTAGATGGAGCTAAGTAACAGGAATAAAAATGATCCTCAGCTCCATCTAGTGGCCATTATGTGATATTTTTTCATAAAAAAGAGTGGTTTCGGAACATACCCCAATGTGGCCACTAGATGGAGCTAAGTAACATAGGAATTAAAAATGATCCTCACTCCATCTAGTGGCCATAATGTGATATTTTTTCATTTTATTTTTTTATGCAGGGATAATAATCGACTTATAGTGGAAATAGCAGGAGATTTTGCCCCATTCGAACAAACAAATGTAACAGCAGCATTGCTAGATGAATAAGCTAGACAACATATTTATAATACTAATTCTTTATTTATAATACTAATAATAAAAAAAAGGAAAAAAAATCATATTAATAACAAAAAATATTGAAGGAAAAGTACACATCTTAAATTTGGTCATTAGTAGCACGTTAGTTTCCTGTATGCAATTAATCATGAACCAAGGCACACTAAACCCAAGCGGTATTAAAGGATTGATTCGATCCTCGATAGTCCTGTTGTCATCTATTACGAGGACATACCCAATGGGAAAAACCCCCATGTTATTTATTACATTGTCTTTATCACCAAAGTGGACTTTATGGCAATACAACATTTAAATCTGTATTTATATATTAGAAAAAAAAGGACATTAATCACATAAATGTATTCATTAACGGGGCGACATCATTATTATCGCAATCCCAAGCAAGGGTTGTGATAGGCTACGTTTGTTTATTACATGTATGTTGCGTGATATATAGCTACCGGTTTTTCAGATAAAATATATATTCTAAGTGGCTAGAGGTCCAGATTTACATTTTTAAAGTATAAAAAAGAATTTTAAAAAAATGTTTTAAAAAAAATGGAGGTCGCTATTTGTGCGGGAGTGTACCGTGACATGTCTATGTTAAGGGGTCAATCCATCTAAAGCTGTTGGGTCAAATATTACATAGTTACATAGTTAGTCTGGCTGAAAAAAGACAAAAGTCCATCTAGTTCAACCATAGAAAAAAAAAAGTTATAATCCTACACCCACAGTTGATCCAGAGGAAGGCAAAAAAAAATATTTGACTGAGTACCTCTAGTGATCGGGGGGAGATCAAGAGTAGCCCACCCACCAAGGGTTTCAATGTCTTTGATGTTTTTTCATATATTGGGGAGAATGTGGAAGGAGGAGTGAGACTCCAGAAAAAGTGGGAAAGGACTCACCACTAAAATCCCCCCCCCCCCCCGAAATTTTAAAAAGCGCAAAATTTACCCAATTGATGTACCCATTTAAAGTGGTTGTAACTCTTACATATACTCAGTGAAGAGATTGGCAGGAGATAGAAAAAGATGAATCAAATCATTCTACTGAAGTTGTACCTGTTTATCTACAAACTCTTCTCTCTACATTCATTCAAAGTGCAGAATTTACACAGCATCTCTCAGCTCTGCAAACCCGGGGGCCGGGAGCTGCAATTACACACTGGAAAAATTCTGAGAGCTGATTGGAGGGAAGAGGCACACCCCCTTCACACAGCACACAGGAACAGAGCTGAGGCTGTCAATCACAGGCCGTGTGATTCAACTTTTCAGAAGTGATTCATGTTAATAGCAGAGGAACAAAGCAGCAGACAGACATGACAGTGCTCTGGATTGAGACGTTCACACTACAGAGGGATATGCTTTGTCTATATTTCATGTCAGAGGTTTACAACCACGTTAAATTTCAATGATGTCCTCTTATAAAAGAAAAAAAAATAAAAATCAGCTTTAGACGGACGAACCCTTTAGCCAATCCAAACCCCCCCCCCCCCCGTCATCTCTTCCCCCACCACCGGGTTAGATCGCTAAAAACGTGTCACTGTCATTCCGTCGCCAACCCGTTAACGCCTTCCTTGCCAGATCAACAAAAACCAGACAGCTGTTTGCAAAGGATTCTGGGAGCGTCTCCAGTTTAAACATTGATGTTTACGAGTGTACCATATGTTGGGGGTGGGAAATGTTGGTTATATCATTATCGGGGTTCTGTGCAATATGGACATTATTTCTGTACCTTACAAAAAAAAATGTTGTCTGTGAAAAATAAACAAAACTGCCGACTCTAAGGTTTTTTTAGCCTTCTTTTTTTTTTTGAGTTGTTTGTGTATAAGGATTATTTTTAAAGTGTTGACAGGTTTCTAGGCGCTGTAAAAAGTGAATAATTATAAGCGGAAAGGACTTAGGGTTAGAGAAGATGGGGAGGGTAGGAGCGTATGTGTCTATCTTATATATAGAAATATACATATACATATATATATATGTACAGACACACACATACACATATATATATTATATATACAAATTATATTATATGTGTGTATATATATATATATATATATATATATATATTATGTGTGTGTATATGTGTATGTATATATATATATATATATTTTATATATATATATATATATATATATATATATACATATATATATTAGACACATACGCTCCTATTTTATTGTATATCTATTTATATTTTTCACATTTTTATATATATATATATATATATATATATATATATATATATATATATTTATTATATAGAATATATATTTATTAAATATTATTATTATATATATATATTTTTTTTTTAGTTTTTTTTTAGTTTAAATATTTTATTTTTGTTTTAATTTACATATTTATGTTCATACGTGCAAACACAGAGACACATAAACAGATAGAGCGGTATATACATATATATACACACACAATCACACACACACACATATATATATATATTATTCTTTTTTATTTTTTATAATTTTAATATATATATATATAATTATTTTTTTAATTATTTATTTATTACATTTATATATTTATGTTGATACATGCAAACACATAGACAGAGCGGTATATATATATATATATATATATATATATATATATATATATACACACACACATATATATATATATATATATATATATATATATATATATATACATATTTATTTTTTTTTTACATTTTACTATATATACATATATATCTTTTTTTTTAACTTATATATTTATGTTCGTACGTGCAAACACAGAGACACATAGACAGAGCAGTATGTATATATATATATATATATATATATATACATACACACACACACATATATATATATATATATATACATATATTTTTTTTTACATTTTACTATATATACATATATATATTTTTTCTAATTTATATATTTATGTTCGTACGTGCAAACACAGAGACACATAGACAGAGCGGTTGCGTGTGATCCCAGTAGCTGCGCTTATTAATCACTAATTACCAGTCCACACGTCCCCGGCTCAGCATCTTTCTGTAGTGATCCCAACAGCAGCTGTTCTGGTATAGCACACCATCCATCTTCCCCCTCCTCTCCTCCCTCCTCTCCATCTCTCCCTCCTTTTTAAGCTCCTGAACTCTCCTTACCTACGTTTTCTGCTCTTCGAGTCTACCTGTCACCTAAAAGCGGTTGGCGCGGCCATCATTCGGGCCTTATAAGCTATTCCCGGAGAAGCGGCGTCTATATTCTGTAGGGATTAGCGACACCGATGAGGTAATGCCGGGGCCAGGCGCTTTATCAGATGAATATGACAGGAGAGCTTTTCAAATCATAATACGACCGAGGTAGTCCATTTTGGCCTACGTGCGCTAAGCTGTTGTCGATTCTCCAGAGGCCTAGTCATATCACCGAGGCATCTCGGAAGTTGTCGTTTTGTCAAATGGACAGGACAATAAAGGCTGGGTCGCAAGGGACTAATGATATTGCTGAGGTAGTCATTTCTCCTAGAGAATGTGAAATAAAAAATATCCCGTCTCTAGGGGTTAGTCATCTCATTGGGGCATCACTAGGGGAGCCATTTTGTCAGGTGAGAAGGAAGATGAAGGCTTAGTCTCCAGAGGAAAGGGAAATTTGTGGACCTTCTCTGAGGTAATGGTTTTGTCGAAAAGAAGAAAAAAAAAGGCGTAAATGTTTTCTCTGGAAGTTATAGACGTGAGAAGGGTTGGTTTCTGTCAAGCCAATATAAGAATGAAGCAAGTCTTTTAACAAGGGCCCTATAACATAACTGAGGGGCCCATTTTGTCATGAAAACATCACAACGTAGCCTATGCTGTAAACTCATTACTGACTAACTGAATCACTAGGTACTGAATCCTTAGGAAGCCATTTTGGTAACTGATGCCCAAGTATTTTCTAAAGCAGGGGTCTCCAAATTACAACCCGTGGGCCACATCTGGCCTGCAGCTAGGGTCAGTGGTGTATGTACACAGGATGGGGGTTCAGGTCAGCAGAGGTTGTCTATACCTCCACCCTCAGCCAACAACCCCCTTCCACAATCTTCAATACAAGTGTCCCCCACGCTGTGCTATCAGCATTCCCATCATTGGTTGATAGGACTGCCAGCATCCTAGAAACCAATGACGTGTATGCCCCAGCATCCATTCCTGCCCTGCTGCTATAGTAAGTCTTACAGTGGTATGGAGGGCTCTGATGGGGACACTGAGGTTAGGAGGGACTCTGATAGGGAGCCTGATACAAAGGGAACTTCTGATTGGGAACCCTGATGTAAGGGAGGACTCTGATGGGAACCCTGATGAAGGGGGGACTGTGATAGGGACCCTGATGTGAGGGAGAATTTTGATGGGGACCCTGATGTAAAGGGGGTCTCTAATGGGGTCCCTGATGTAAGGGGGATTCTGATGGGGTCCCTGATGTAATGGAGGAGTTTGATGGGGATCCTGATGTGGGGGATCTGATGTAAGGGTGACTCTGATGGGGACCCTGATGTAAAGACGGACTGTCATGGGTACCCTAATCTAAGGGGGAATCTGATGAGGATCCTTATGTAACAGTGGACTCTGATGGGGACCCTGATGTAAGGGAGGACTCTGATGAGAACCCTGATGAAGGGGGGACTGTGATAGGGACCCTGATGTGAGGGAGAATTCTGATGGGGACCCTGATGTAAAGGGGGTCTCTGATGGGGTCCCTGATGTAAGGGGGATTCTGAAGGGGTCCCTGATGTAATGGAGTTTGATGGGGATCCTGATATGGGGGATCAGATGTAAGGGTGACTCTGATGGGGACCCTGATGTAAAGACGGACTGTTATGAGGACCCTAATCTAAGGAGGAATCTGATGAGGACTCTGATGGGTACCATGATGTAAGGGTGGACAGTAATGGGGACCCTGATGTAAAAAGGGACTCTGATGGGGACCCTGATCTTAGGGGGACTTTGATGGGGTCCCTGATGTAAAAGGGGACTCTGATGGGGTCTCTGATGTAATGGAGGAGTCAGATGGGGACCATGATGTGGGGGGGGGACGACTCTGATGTAAGGGGGACTCTGATGGGCACCCTGATGTAAAGGCAGACTGTTATGGGGACCCTGATGAGGATACTGATGTAAAGGTGGACTCAGATGGACACTCTGATGTAAGAGGGGACTCTGTTGGCTACCCCAATGTAAGAGTAGACTGTTATGGGGACCCTGATGTAAGGGGGCCTCTGATGGGTCCGATTTAAAGGAGGACTCTGATGGGGATGCTGATGTAAGTGTGACTGTAATGGAATCCCTGCTTTAAGGGAGTATTCTGATGTAAGGGTGGAGTCTGTTGTAAAGGGGACTGTGAAAGGGACCCTGATTTAAGAAAGGACTCATTAATTTAAAAAAAATGATTTTTTTTTATATTGGTAAAATATACAGTGCGGCCCTTGTCCTGAAGAGTCTGGAGACCCCTGTTCTTAGGGCTAATAAAATGATTGCTGTAACTTTGACACGGCGGTTTAGTCAAGTGACATGGTTAGTCATACAAGGCCAACAACCTCATTAAGGAAGTCGATGAGTTCTATCCCCAACAGTGTCTATCCCTCTTCTATACACTAACAATCTCACTGAGCATGACTCATCCATTCATAGGGATCTGTGAATGGAAATACTACCAGCACAGCTAATCACGCTGGCAGCAGAGCGGTGACGTCCCCATGCTTGTAGTCCATCGATTACTTCCCTCAGCCCCATAACAGAAGGTCCGTACCTCCATCTATGGAAATGAAGGAGCCTCTGCCTTGCCCTTGCAATGTACTGATCCTGGTTGAAATTCTGTGCAGACTTGAATGCAAACATACAATACGTCCATATATTTTATTCTATATTTTTTCTATACTACGTCCAAGGACATTCAGTCATCTACTGATTTGACCAAGATGGACACAATCATCTCTTGTCTATGGGGACCTTCAGTAGGTTCACTAAGGTCAAGCACGCATCTCTACTCTTTCTATGACTTTGAAAGCACGGAGGCAGTTGTTGAATTTTAAACACCCTGCAGCCAACAACTAAATTATTACTCAGTATTTGCAGTGTGCAGTAAAAGAAAAATCCTTAGTTGACTACAGATCATGCTTGCTTTTGGTAAGGTATAGCTGGCCATACACATATCGATTTTCTTTTCTATTCAGCCCAGTAGATACCTCCATCCACACTACACAGAGCGGATGCACAAATCTCCCACTGTGACTGTTGTATTCTGCCAGCTGTCAAAATTCCCTACATCTGATTGGATGCACCCACTATCCAGCTGCCAATTTTCCACTTGGCTCTTTCCATTTTTTTAATTGAGGGATGCCAAGCAAGAGGTGGCCAACAAGGTCATCCACTGAGCGGATAATGTCCAGTTCATCACGAACCAGCCGAACTTCACTCCATTTATGGGCAGCTTGAAAATAAGGCATCACATTAAAAAAATGTTTAATTATATCCAGATCAAATACCAAGTATTGATTGATACACAGCTGTCATCTCATATTCTGCTTGTAAGGTATATATGGCCATACACATATCAATTTTTTTCTATTCGGCACAGTAGAGACCTCCATCCACACTACACAGAGCGGATGCACAAATCTCCCACTGTGACTGTTGTATTCTGCCAGCTGTCACAATCCTCTGCATCTGATTGGATGTACTGTCCAGCTGCCAATTTTCCACTTGGCTCTTTCCATTTTTTCAATTGAGGGATGCCAAGCAAGAGGTGGCCAACAAGGCCACCCACTGAGCGGATATTGTCCAGTTCATCAGGAACCAGCCGAACTTCACTCTATTTATGGGCAGCTTGAAAATAAGGCATCATATTAAAAAAAATAAAAATGATATCCATATCAAATACCAAGTATTGATTGATACACAGCTGTCATCTCATATTCTGCTTGTAAGGTATATATGGCCATACACATATCGATTTTTTACTATTCAGCCCAGTAGATACCTCCATCCACACTACACAGAGCGGATGCACAAATCTCCCACTGTGACTGCTGTATTCTGCCAGCTGTCACAAGCCTCTGCATCTGATTGGATGCACTGTCCAGCTGCCAATTTTCCACTTGGCTCTTTCCATTTTTTCAATTAAGGGATGCCAAGCAAGAGATGGCCAACAAGGCCACCCACTGAGCAGATATTGTCCAGTTCATCAGGAACCAGCTGAACTTCCCTCCATTAATGGCCAGCTTGAAAATAAGGCATCATATTAAAAAAATAAAAATGATATCCAGATCAAATACCAAGTATTGATTGATACACAGCTGTCATCTCATGTTCTGGTTGTAAGGTATAGCTGGCCATACACATATCGATTTTTTTCTATTCAGCCCAGTAGATACCTCCATCCACACTACACAGAGCGGATGCACAAATCTCCCACTGTGACTGTTGTATTCTGCCAGCTGTCAAAATCCCTTGCATCTGATTGGATACATCCACTGTTCAGCTGCCAATTTTCCACTTGGCTCTTTCCATTTTTTCAATTGAGGGATGCCAAGCAAGAGGTGGCCAACAAGGCCACCCACTGAGCGGATATTGTCCAGTTCATCAGGAACCAGCCGAACTTCGCTCCATTTATGGCCAGCTTGAAAATAAAGAATCATATTAAGAAAATGAAAAATGATATCCAGATCAAATACCAAGTATTGATTGATACACAGCTGTCATCTCATGTTCTGCTGTACAAGATAACAGATTTATCAAGGTTGGTTATTAGATGAAATAGAATACATAAAATATTTCCAATTGTATAGCAAAAACATACCAAGATACAATAGGAGAAAGATCCTTCGCTGTATGAGTGACACTGTGCGTGCCTTGGAGGAGGAAGCAGCGCTGGATCAGTCACTGAAGATCAGAGCTGGAGCAGATGCTGAAGAGAAGACTACATGCAGAATGGAGTTTGCATATGTGATGGTGTCTGAAAATGATCCAGGAAATGTACAGAAGTGTGAGACTGTGGAGAGCATTGTGGGGTACAGTTGGACATTTATAAAAATATACAAAAATGAAAAAGCAGCTCCAACTGCAATATTCATCTTCTCTCCATAGTTGTCCCCTGCAGTAATTCCTTTTCACCACTAGATGCCCTCAGTCTTCACCCAGTGTCATTCAACCCAGGATATACTGTGAGTGCAGGACCTCATAGACCCGCCCCTGAGGAAGCATCATCACATCAACATCATTAAAGTGTTACTAAACCCACAACAGTAAAATCAGTCTGTATATGCCAGGGGTGTCCAAACTTTTTTTCAAAGAGGACCAGATTTGATGAAGTGAGCATGCGTGAGGGGCAATTATTTTGCGGCAAAAAAAATGAATGGATAAAGGAGCGACCGATACTGGTCATGACATTTTGAAATCTGTACTTGTTTCTCCCCCTAAAAAAAAAGCGAAAATTACTCTCACTGATTTCCTTCAATGCTTGAGAAGGGAGAGCACCTTTGCCTTTCATCGGCCTCGCGCATGATCTGAAACGCATCGCATTGCATGCTGGACATCCCTACGTCATCGCGCTGACGTCAACATTGCGATCAAGGGTGGACTCCGGACGCCATCTTTGGATCTCACACATGCCGGCCGGCTCCCTGTGAACATTCCGAGTCTCCTCCAGTGCTTACTACGGTGTATACATCGAGGACGCCGTCATGTCCTCCACTTTCACCACATATGCCTAAGCCTTTCGTTTTCTTTCATCATATGTTTCTCATTATGTTCCTCAATAAATGTACCACATATTGCACTTAGAGGCACTTTTCTCCTTTTTAGATATTGCCAAATTACCTGTTGAGCCGTATTAAACCAGAACAGGGGCCACAATTGGCCCGCGGGCCGGACTTTGGACATGCCTGGTATATGCAGTAAAGCAGGCTTGTTATACTCACTGTGGTACCTAAGGGGTTAATCCTCTGCCTTGTGAAAAAGGAAATTTGAGCCTGTCTTCTCTGCCCCTCCTCCCTCTTGTTCAAAGGTCCACGTCTTATCTCCTGATAAGACAAACTGAACCCGTAGCCACATGCACATGCTCAGTTTAGTGTGTATTGCTAGAGAGTTTTTTTTTTTCTTTTTTCTTGGGAGAGTGCATGTGATCAGCACAGGGCTAATCAGCACTGGTCAGACAGAGGTCAGGAGTTTTGTATCCTCCTAGAGTAGAAAGAAAACTCCTCCTACAAGCTTTACCCAGTGCTCTGCTGAAGTCACAAGACTGCTATATACTACTGATGAGAAAAGGTATTTAGCAGTTTATATTTACTAAAATAATTGCATTTCCATGTTGTATGTACTGTGGGGGACCAGATATAGTGAATGCAGGATCCTGGGTTTAGTAACACTTTAAGGACACCCACTGCTGGAGAAAATGTGAAGATGAAATCGACCCGGTGTGTCACATGACTGTCCTGAAGAGACCTGATAAAAAAAAAAAAAGTACACAAAAAATACTTCTTCAAGGGTGGTGGGGTGATTGAGGAAAAGGGAGCAGAGCCTAGAGTTGGGCTTCAATTCATAAAAGGTTTTTTAATTAAAAGCATGCTATTGTCTACAAGAGATTTTCTGGTTATCACACCATACATATGCTCAATGGTCTCTACATTGATCTACTACAGGGAGGTCATAAAAACATAAAAGGTAATAAACACAACATGTTATTTCACTTCAGATGAAAGCAGAACAAACATGATGTACTTCAGACTGTCACAAAGAGTCACTTAGGGTAAGTAGTATCAAAAGAAATGGCTGTTTATTTTCCAGTGAAAGATCATCTGCATAGGGTTGGCAGCATTTGGAATAAAGGGAGGTTTAAAAGCTAAAGCCGTATCCTTGAGCTGGTTAATGAAGCTACTATCCCAAGGGACTGTAGAAAATACAATCTTAAGACTTGTTTTTGTGTTTGAAAGGAATAGTGATTTTGTACATTATTTCTATTATTATGGTCAGAGTTAAAAAAAAAATACAATAATACTCACAATACGTTTGTTGTAGGTAAATATGAAATATAGCATATTGAGATGATATAGCCCAGTATACAGCACATTGTTCACAGAGCTCAATAGCTCAATCTCAGAAGGATGACTACTCTTATTGGACGGCTTGGTCTGAGGTCTCGATCAGACAGCCTGCACCATGAGGTATGTAGTGTGTGTAGTGCTGTTTCTTAAGATAACACACAGGGGTGTTTATAGCAAAGAATGGATACGGTCAGGCCTGGACTGGCCATAGGGCACACCGGCCATTTGCCTGGTGGGCCGGAGCCGCTTAGATAGGAGGGACGGTGGGGGCGTCCATTTCTCTTCTGTCGCGGCTGAATGTCCACTTCTCCCTCCTGCAGACATTCAGCGGCGGCAGGAAAGAAATAGACAGATTGTTTCTTCTATATGCCACCCCTCCTATCCTATCTTCTTTCTGCTGCTTCCAAGCCCCTGTCCTCCCTCCTGGTCCCCCTGTGTACTCTCTTCGGGCCCCCTCTCCTCCCCCCGCAGCACTGCTGGGTTCCCCCCTCCCACCAGCTGTTGCGGGGGGATCTGTCGGCAAAGAGAGCGGGGAAGGGTCTGATAAATATGTAATTTACCGGCCCCTTCCTTGTCTGAAGGAACAGTCAGTGATCGGTACTGATCACTGACTTTGTCCATTCATAACTGAGCAGGAGGGGACTGGGTCCGGGGACAGGGTGGCAATTGCCCCCCCCTCCCGGTCGCTCTGATGCCACAGTGGGGGGGCCCTAAAAGGCTTCAGGGATCTGAGCTGAGAGTCTCTTTTTCACAGCCCAGAGCCAGCATTGACAGTCCCCCCCCCCCCCCTCACAGCTCATTGACTACCTCACCTACCCCTCTCCCCTACACACTTACTACCCTACCTATCCTACTACCCTCCACACTACCCTATCCACCTCACTACCCTCCACACTGACTACCCCACTACCCACCTCACTGACTAACCTACCTACCCCACTATGCTCCACACTGAGTACCCCACTACCCACCACACTACCCTCCACACTGACTACCCTACCCACCCCACTACCCAAATCACCGACTACCCTACCCACCTCACTACCCTCCACACTGACTAACCCACTACCCATCTCACTGACTACCTCACCTACCCCAGTACCCCCAACACTGACTACCCTACCCACCCCGCTCCCCTGCACACTGACTACCCTACCTACCCTACTACCCTCCACACTACCCTACCCACCTCACTGACTACCATACCCACCCGACTCCTCTACACTAACTACTCTACACACTGATTACCCTATTCACCTCATTGACCACCCCACTACCCTCCACACTGACTACCCTACCCACCTCACTACCCTCCACACTAACTACCCTACCCACCTCACTACCCTCCACACTGACTACCCTACCCACCCCACCTCATTACTCTCCCCACTGACCATCCCTCTACCCACCTCACTGACTACCCTACCCACCTCACTACCCTCCACATTGACTACCCTCTCCACCTCACTGACCACCTGATTACCCTCCTACCCTATCCACCCTACTACCCTCCCCACTGTCTCCTCACTGACTACCCTCCCCACCTCACTGTCCACCTGACTACCCTCCCCACCTCACTGACCACCCTCCTACCCTATCCACCTCACTACCCTCCCCACCGTCTCCTCACTGACTACTCTCCCACCTATACACCCATTGTTTCCTCACTGTCCACCTAACTACTCTCCCCACTTCACTGTACATCCGACTACCCTCCCTACCTACCAACCCCACTGTCCACCTGACTACCCACCCTACTGTCTCCTCACTGAATACCCTGCCCACCTACCCACCCCACTGTCCACCTGACTACCCTCCCCACCCCACCCCACCCCACTGTCTCCTCACTGACTGCCCTCCCCATCTATCCACCCCATTGTTTCCTCACTGTCCACCTGACTACCCTCCCCACCTCACTGTCCATCTGACTACCCTCCCCACCTACCCTCCCCACTGTCCACCTGACTACCCTCCCCACCTACCCACCCCACTGTCCACCTCACTGCCCCCAGTCCATCCTGCTGCCCTCCTGACCACTCTGCTGCCCCCTGTCTATCCCGCTGCCTTCTCTCAGCTCCTGTTGTGAGTTCTTTTATAACATTTTCAGAGAAGATTCATCCCAACTCCAAAGCAGGATGTCATCAATGTATCTGTCCTAGTAGATCAAATTGGGGTGAGATATACCGTATATGACATCCTCCTTTCACTTCCCAATAAAAAAGTTTCCCATATAGCACCCATGACCATCTTTGCTTTGTAAAAAAAGATTGAACCAGAAATAATTGTGGTGTATAGCAAACTGTAAACTTTGTAAAATAAATGTATTTTGTTTCTCCAGTAAATTCATTTTTTTTTTTTTTTTTAGGTAAATCTTTTGCATGTATTTTTAGACATCAATAAATGTTAGAAATTTATTTAACCTTCTTTGCAGAGAAAACTTCAAACCTAAATCCCAAGTCTTTTTTCCTTCTTTACTAAGTTCTACAGTGCTCAAAGAAAATAGTTAGTAAGGAAAAAAAAGACTTTGGACTTAAAGTTGGGTTTAAAGTTTGCCCTGCAATGGAGGTTAAATAAATTTGAAATATTTATTGATGTTCAAAAATACATAAGAAAGATTAAACAAAAAAAAAAATCTCTTTAAAGCACTATTGTAAAAAATAATAAAACCGTAGGGAGTGCTTCTGATAAATGCATGGAGATAGATCAGTGTAGGACTTGGTGGCACTGGTCTCTGAATGTCCTTTAGGTAGCCAAATTCTTTGTATCGTAGTGAATTTGGTGGGTTGAGGATGGAAGGATTGTTACACCCTATTGCTGTTACAGTCTCTCCACATGTACTGTCTACAGTCATAACAGGCTGAATGTGTGTTTTTAAAAGGGCATATTTCCTATTTTTTGCTGGCTGCAGTTTTTTTTTCACAACCCTTCCCTGAGGCCACATGCATTTCGATGATAACGTGCTGAATGTGTATTTTCAAAGGCCAAATTTTCTAATTGTCAAAGCTTGCAATATTTTGTAAAAACATTGTAATATTCCTGGGCAATGTGCATCAACACAGAAGCCTGTTTATTCCTTTGAGAAGGCATGTGATATGCTGATTTCTAGGCAGGAGATTTTTGGAGACTGAAGCAGAGCATTGTTATCCCATAACAAGACTTTTATATAAGTGTTAAAGCTTGTATGACATTTAGTGGTTGTGTTTACTTCTACTTGGACAAACTATGTGTCAGGACCAGGATCTGAACCCACAACCTCTGCTGCATCCAACAGTAGCGCTTCTTGCTGAGCCATTTGAGATGCTGGATAGCTCTCTGTCTGATCTCTTAGGACAATCTTGCCTAGTTTCTTGTTTCTTGTGAACCTTGAACTCTTTGCTCCTCCCATTAACATCCTGATTTAACCACTTGTTCTCCAGACCGTTTTCCCGTGGCCGGTGGTCAGGGTAGGCTTGTGTACATGGAGCCTAACTGCCACTGACATCCCCAGTGACACTAATACAGTGATAATAAAAAGCGCTGACACTGTACTAATGACACTGGGCAGGAAGGGGTTAACATCTGGGGTGATCAAAGGATTAACTGTGTGCTGTGTGTGTTTTACTATGTAAGCATGTTGCTTTGTATTGCTCTGATATGCAGAGCAATACAAAGCAGCATGCTGGTGCTGACAGGGGAGAGATCTGTGTTGTTTACATACAGACCGCTCCCCTGTCAGTGTTCCTCAGCGATCACTGGGTGCCGGCGGGAATCTCTGGCCAGGACCCGGTAATCGACATCTGTAGCCATCAATGGAGGCATGAGTAGGGCAGAGCGTGCGCGCCCTCTACCCAGAAATGCAAAATCACGTATATATACGTGATTTTCCGCAGCCCTGCTGCCCTGTAGCAGTAGTTCTGCTATATGGCGGTTGGGAAGCAGTTAAGCAATGTCTCAGCCCATCCAGTTTTGCCCAATTATTGTGCTCTCTCAAGCCGATATCTTGCTCTTGGCTTGTCCTTCACTATGCTTCCATTTGATTCCAACCTGCACCCACATGTTACCGTCCTTTGGCTTGTTTACCGACTACTCTTCTGCTTGATCTCTACCTGTTATATCTGCTACTGGACCCTAGCTTGCTCACCTCCTGGTGGGGCAATCCTTAGGACCTTGGTCTTGTACTAAAACTCAGCAAAGCCTATCTCCATCATTAGGAGTTCCAGTGAACACTGGTTGGTGCTTAGACTCTGCTCTTCGGTTGAGTCTGCATCATCCGCCAGGGTGGCCTGCTTGTGTACTTATCCAGCTGGTCAGTGGCAGCATCTCTACTGTTATGGCTACTGGTCTCCAAGCCTGATCCCTGACCATGACACTAGGCTTCACTTAGAATTGCAGTGCTGTAGTCATTTTTTTATAAGCCCAGCTGCTGTGCACAGAACCAGTACTATCAAAAATGCTTTTAAGGGTCAATATCTCTCTTCCAACAGCTGATTAATAGGTAGAGCTGGTCAACATCTTTCAGCCAAACCCCCTCAGATAACATCACTCACATTCACTGCACTCCCATCCCCAAAGATAAAATAAAAGTTAGGCATACACTGGTTAGGCCCGGATTAATGCTGTTCTGCTGCTGGCCACTTTTACTCTGCTGTATCCTCTGTGTTATCTTAATAGGTAAATGAAAATAGTTAACAGATTATGGTAGCACCCAGATGTTGTAGAGTTCCCCTTTAAACTGTAACATTTCTAGTAGCCTGTGTTTGTAAGAGCAAAGTTTTCAGCTCACCCCCCCCCACTCTCTTTTTTCCTTTATTATGTTGTAACAGCTCGTAGCTGGGACCCTTATCTGTAGCTGCTGTCCAAGGTTATTCTGTAGAGTTTAGGAAGACTTTTGAATGTATAGAAAGTGAAAGAACAAATGTATGCTTTGTGACAGAATTATTGGTATATACGCTTGTAAGAAGTTTTCTATAACTCACTTAGCAGATGAGAGCACAAGCCATCTGTTGAGTCAAAACAGCACTGTTTTTAATAAATCATTTGTTTTCCTCAAGTCCGTGTCCATAGTTCTCTGGTTTGCCAAACTTGCTACTACAAGGTTAAGACCTATTTATAAACCTTTCACAAAACAGTAAGTTATTCAGTAGCTGCCCAAAGACACTTAAAAACTAAACCCAGGACCCTGCATTCACTATATCTGGTCTCCAACAGGACACACATCATGGAAATGCAATTATTTTAGTAAATATAAACTGCTAAATATCTTTTCTCACCAGCAGTTAGAGCAGTCTTGTGACATCTATCAGGGTCCAGCTGAGCACATGTTAAAGCTTGTAGGAGGAATTTTCATTCTCCTCTCGCTGCCCTATAACATTGCATAACCCCTGTCCCTCTGCCTGCACAGTGCTGATTGGCCCTGTGCTGATCACATGCACCCTCCCAAGAAAAATAAAAAACTCTCTAGCAATACACACCAAACTGAGCATGTGCAGAGTGTCCCCCGAGGCTGTACTATATCAGGAGATGAAATGGGGAATGTGGAAGAAGGGGAGGATCAGAGAAGTCAGGATCAAACATTCTTTTTACACAATGCAGAGGATTTCTTTTTTTGAGTATAACAATCATACTTTACTGCATCTACAGACTGATTTTACTGTTGTGGGTTTAGTAACACTTTAAGCCTTACAAAATGAGCTGCATAAACCGATGACCTTTTTTTTGCCTTTTCCACAGAAAAAAAAGAAGATTACACCACAAATTTTGGATTGCTAAGCAAAGTCAGGTGATGAATTCTCATCAAACTCTTCATCTTTGTCAAGCAAGGGAGTCGTGTCTACTTCAGGAGTCTAAAAATATTCATAATGTTTTGATCTGCTTGGCCTTCATGCAATCACCAAAACAAATAAGTTGGACAGAAGACCTTTTGCTTTGGCATCCACATCCATCCTCTTTATTATTATTATTATACAGGATTTATATAGCGCCAAAAGTTTGCTCAGCACTTTACAATATAACGGGAGGCAATACAGCAACAATACAGTTCAATACAAGAGGGTTAGGAGGGCTCTTTAGATCAAGAGTGTCATTTAGTTTGAGAGTAATATCTTTCTTACCAATGAAGAGCCATAGCAAGATCATTACACACCTCTGTGGCAGCAAAAAAAAGGCTTTTCTGCCTTTAAAGTGGTAATAAACCCTCATTTTAAGGAAGAAGTCCATACTTACTTATAATTTGCTTTCTTGAATATGTGCCTTTTTCAGGTTGGTCCCCTCATAATTGTGGGTGTCTCCATTAGCTAGCCAGCTGTTCAGGAAACACCCATGCACACACAATCCCAGATGAGGTTGTCTCTCCTCCAAGACAACTGCAGGAGCCTCACTGTTTCCTCCGCAACTTGAAATTTTTGCTGATGATGACCCTGTGAGGTGTAAGGGTGATGAAGACGATGAGTAGGCAACTTCTGTGTACCGAGGAACTACCACAGTAGCCTCAGAATATGAAGATAATATTTGAATCTAGAATCAAAGCTCCACGCTAAGACATTAGAGTCCAAGGTAAGGTTTTATTCCAAACATCAATTGGGTATAAAAGTCGATGCATTTCAGGGGCTGCATATCGCCTCCCTACATCACAGCTGCAGCATGAAAAATGAATAGTCATTTGGCAGATATAAATAAATAAATAAAAAGTCACATTCATGGATCTATATACATATGTACACCTACAACTATCTATCTATATATAACTATTTGGGCTAAAGAATGGATTACTCCTCTGAAAAATATAGGTTCACAAAAATTAAACCATAGCCACTCACTTAATATTGAGTAAGTCCCTCTTTTGTTACCTAAACAGCTCGACCCATGGAGGCATGGACTTCACTAGACCTCTGAAGGTATGCTTTGGTATCTGGCACCAAGCCTGATCACTGCCTCCACTTACCTTCTTCCCATACTGCATCCTGGAGCCATCTTCTCCCCAGGAAAGTGATGCACATGCACTCAGTCATCCACATGATGTAAAAGAAAAAATGTGATTCATTAGACCGGCCACCTCCTTCCATTGCTCTGTGGTCCAATTCTAATGCTCATGTGCCCATTGTAAGCACTTTTGGATGTGGACACAGGTCAGCATGGGGACCCTGACTCATCTGTGACTACGCAGCCTCATACGCATAACCAACCATGCACTGTGTGTTCTGACATCTTTCTATGGGAACCGGCATTAATTTTTTCAGCAATTTGAGCTACAATATCTCTTCAATTGGATCAGACTACAGAGATCAGCGTTCGCTCCCCGAGTGCATCAGTGAGCCTTGGCCGCCCATGACCCTGTCACCAGTTCGCCGGTTTTCCTTCCTTGGACCACTTTTGGTCAGTTCTGACCAGGGGCGGACTGACCATTTGGAAACTCGAGCACCGCCCGAGGTCAGTAGGGGGCCCCATGAGATGCCCCTGGTACCTTTTTCATAGGCTTTTTTGAGTTTGGGCAAGGACACAGGGGCCCCATGATCCCCTATTGCCCGGGGGCCCCATGAGTTGTCAGTCCGCCCCTGGTCCTGACCACTGCAGACCAGGAACATCCCACAAGATCTGCATTTTGAGATGCTCTGACTCAGTTATCTAACCATTACAATTTGGCCTTTGTCAAAGTCTCTCAAATCCTTACACTTGCCCATTTTTCTTCTCCTTTCAGGGATAACATGTTCACTTTCTGCCTAACATATCCCCCACACTTTCAGATACCATTGGGATGAGATAATCCATGTTATTCACTTTCCCTGTCAGTGGTCATAATATTGTGACTGATCGGTGAAAATACTGTACCTCCATGGAAGAAAAATATATTTAAAAAATAACCTTCCCAAATATATTGACAACTTTGGCTATGTTCAACATATTTAAAAAAAAATTATATATATATATATATATATATATATATATATATATATATATATATATATATGAAATGTGTTTTTTTATATATTACAAACTATATGAAAAATATTTTTTAAAATATATATTTTTTTAAATATATTCTTCAGATTTATTTTAACATATAAAAAAAGAGATTTTAACATATGTTTTTACATATATTTCAAAATGCATTGCAAAAATGTAGATTAAATGTATTTTTAAAGACATACAGTATATTTGAAAATGTATTTTTAAAAATATTTTTCATATATTTTGTAATATATAAAAAAAGCATTTCAACATAATATATATATATATATATATATATATATATATATATATATATATATTATTATTTTTTTATTTTTTTTTTAATATATTGAATACGACCAGAATTGTAGTATTTCAAATATATGTCAATATATTTGGGAAGAATATTATTAAAATGTATGTAAAATATGTTTTTCTTCCATGTGGGTATATATCTATATATTGACATACTGTATATTCATACTGCAGATATGGGCAGTAGAACATACATGAACCTATATGTGTTATCGCTAACAAGTTAATCAATAATTGTTGGAAATATTCAGAATTGTCTTCATAGTGATAAGCAGTTATATAATGTTTCTGGTTAGAAAAATGATGCACCACAGGATTTTTAACCATAGCAACCTTGCCTAGGCAATGATAAAGATAAAATCTGCCATATTAAAACATTGTGAAGTAGATAATATTTTCAATTCTGGTAAAATAATTGAAACACCGATACTGAAGTTTGCTTAAACAGGGCAAGTAAGGCCTTACGAGGAAAGAAACTATAAATAATATATGTCATCGATTAAAAAATTTGTAAAACATGAACAAATAGTAGTGGCGGGTGGCAAAAAGCCTCAGTCTCAGCAAGCGTTTGGTTGTCAGGTCATGTTTCTGCTCTTTCTATCTTTATTCCTTACACTAAGACCTTTTATTTTTGTGTCACAGATCAGCAGTAAAGAAAATCTGCTACTTTTAGTTCTATTAGCGTGTGATGTCTTTGCTACAACATGTTTTGATCCAGGGAAGGCATTGCTGAAATGTACCTATTCCTGTTTCTGATATTGCCTGTCAACTGTGCACCATGCTATGGTTTTATTCCTGGTCAACTGCCATATGCACAGGTGTGTCCGAGGGTTGGAACCTGGTACACCAGCCAGGAATTTTCATCATTCCTTAGAGGCAGAGTTACCAACCTTTGCGGGCTAACTTTGGAACTGCGCATGTAGTCTGTAACCATCTCCTGTATCATGTCTGCAGTCTGTAACCATCTCCTGTATCATGTCTGCAGTCTGTAACCATCTCTTGTATCATGTCTGCAGTCTTTAACCATCTCCTGTATCATGTCCGCAGTCTGTAACCATCTCTTGTATCATGTCCGCAGTCTCTGACCATCTCTTGTATCATGTCCGCAGTCTCTAAGCATTTCCTGTATCATGTGCGCAGTCTTTGACCATCTCCTGTATCATGTCTGCAGTCTCTGACCATCTCCTGTATCATGGCCGCAGTCTCTGACCATCTCCTGTATCATGTCCGCAGTCTCTGACCATCTTCTGTATCATGTCTGCAGTCTCTGACCATCTCCTGTATCATGTCCACAGTCTCTGACCATCTCCTGTATCATGTCTGCAGTCTTTAACCATCTCCTGTATCATGTCTGCAGTCTCTGTCCATCTCTTGTATCATGTCCGCAGTCTCTAAGCATTTCCTATATCATGTGCGCAGTCTTTGACCATCTCCTGTATCATGTCCGCAGTCTCTAACCATCTCCTGTATCATGGCCGCAGTCTCTGACCATCTCTTGTATCATGTCCGCAGTCTCTGACCATCTCCTGTATCATGTCTGCAGTCTCCGACCATCTCCTGTATCATGTCTGCAGTCTCCGACCATCTCCTGTATCATGTCTGCAGTCTCTGACTATCTCCTGTATCATGTCTGCAGTCTCTGACCATCTCCTGTATCATGTCTGCAGTATCTGACCATCTCCTGTATCATGTCTGCAGTCTCTGACCATCTCCTGTATCATGTCTGCAGTCTCTGACCATCTCCTGTATCATGTCTGCAGTCTCTGACCATCTCTTGTATCATGTCTGCAGTCTCTGACCATCTCCTGTATCATGTCTGCAGTCTCTGACCATCTGCTGTACATGTCTGCAGTCTCTGACCATCTCCTGTATCATGTATGTAGTCTCTGACCATCTCCTGTATCATGTCTGCAGTCTCTTACCATCTGTTGTATGATGTTTGCAGTCTCTGACCATCTCTTGTATGATGTCTGCCATCTGTGACCATCTTTTTTTTTTTTGTATCATGTCTGCAGTTCCCCCTTATATCAGTAACCCCTCCTTACCTTAGTGTGTTCATTCTGCGGAACGTGGTCTATGGTCACCAGTGCCCCCCCCCCCCTTCCCCCCGGCACACACACACACAACAGAGTTCCCAGCGTTCCCCCAAAATCAGTGTCCTCAGAGTTCCTCTTTACATCAGAGTCTGCAGGATTCCCCCTTACAGTGCAAGGGGGATCTCTGCAGACCCTGATATATAGGTCAACGTTGCAGACCCTGATGTAAATGGGAATTTCTGAGACCACCTTATATCAGAGTTCCCCTTTTACACGAAAGTCTGCAGTATTCCCCTTTACATCATGATCTGCAGTGTTCCCCTTTTACATCAGGGTTCCCCTTGCATTCCAATGGCGAATTCTGCAGACTCTGATGTAAGGGGGAACTGCTGATTCATAGAAATCTGACTGTTGTTACTGCTGACGGAGTTTGACTCCCTGGCCCTCACATCCATGCACTCACTCCACTGTCAATGATGCATGAATGAATGGATGGATGATGGGGAATTGCTGATTTGCTGGGATCTGAGGCCTGCGGCCACCTGTCCATGGGACGATCACTTGTGAGCTCCACTAGACTCCAGATCCTCATAAAATATGATCCCTAGTGTGCTGCTCGAGTCCCGACACAGGGTGGGAGGACTGTTTGCTCTTCGAGTCCAGAACTAGGACCACTCTGAGTGAGTACTCACCATCTCTTGGATCATGTCTGCAGTCTCTGAAATTCTCCTGTATCATGTCTGCAGTCTCTGACCATCTCATTTATAATGAACATAGGAGAATATAGGATGAAACCAGAGCCACCAAGCTTGAGCCCGGAGAGGACCATCTGAATGAGCCCTGCAAGGTGCACCTGAGAGAAGGTCGGTGACAATGCTACGAGGCTATGCTGAGGTGAGGGGCGTCACTGATGTAAGGGGGAGTGAATACAGTAAGGTAAGGGGGGGGGCACTGATATAAATGTTCCCCCTTATATCAATAACCCCCCCTTTTCCTCAGTGTATTCACTCTGTGGAAGGTGGTCTGTGGTCATCAGAGTCCCTCCCATGTCAGAGTTCCCCGAGTTCCCTCTTAAATCAGTGTCTGCAGGATTAAACTTACAGTGCAAGGGGGAACTCTGCGGACCCTGATATAAAGGACAGTGCTGCAGACCCTGATGTAAGTGGGAACTCTGATGTAAAGGGAAATACTGTGGACTCTGATGTAAGGGGGTGGAGTGCTCTGGTGACCAGAGACCACCTTATATCAGAGTTCCCCTTTACACCAAAGTCTGCAGCATTTCCTCTTACATCATGATCTGCAGCGTTCCCCTTTACATCAACGTTCCCCTTGCATTATAAAGGGGAATCCTGCAGACTCTGATGTAAGGGGGAACTCTGTACTGGATTATTTTAATCTGACCTACATGGAAATATGGTTTTTTTACTTTTCCTATACCGTAAACACATTGCTAATCGCACTAGGTATATATTTTGCACTTCAAACTGACATTTTATAATTTTTTGAAGTGTCAGTAAAAAAAGTGGCTCTGTCAGTAAATTTCATGATCAGGGGCGGACTGACAACTCATGGGGCCCCCGGGCAATAGGGGATCATGGGGCCCCTGTGTCCTTGCTCAAACTCAAAAAAGCCTATGAAAAAGGTACCAGGGGCATCTCATGGGGCCCCCTACTGACCCCGGGCCCCGAGTTCCCAAATGGTCAGTCCGCCCCTGTTCATGATTCTTGTCAGTCAAAAAAAAAATTGGTGCTGTTCTTAAATTTTGGGTGTCCTGTCAGTAAATTTCACGTCATGTGGTTGGCAACACTGCTTGTGGGGTGCGCTGGTGAAGGTCTGGTGTGGAAGGACTCCTACCATCACAAAGTACACGGAGGGTCCACTGTCTATTTTTTCTGTAACAATCTGGTTCTCTAGATGAACCCCTTAGGGACATTCCTCTGTCTACTCCCGCCTACAAGGTGGTATTTATTGTAGCTATCACCTTAACCAATCCACAGTCAATTTTTCTTTCTTTTTTTTTAATGGCTGCAAAGGTATATTTATTTCTGGGGTATATTATTTATTTTATGTAGCTTCATGTTTTTTCTTTCTGGAGAAAGGCTTCACTTTTTAAAAAGTAGGCTTTTGTTTCAGAGGTATTATTTTGGGGATTTTTGATTTCTTTTTTTTTTTTTTATGTTGAAAAGGCTTTGTTTTAAAGTTTTGGATGCACAAGCGCAGCATTCACTTGTTAATGATGACCATCTGTTCTTGAAGCTGCATTTTGTTTGCAGCACGCCGCTGTATCATTTCATGAGAGTGCCTGAGCTGGTGGTCTTATGTTGCGAGGAACCTTTTTTTTGGGGTGGGGGCAGGGGCGGACTGACCATTCGAGTACTCGGGCACTGCCCGAGGGCCCGGGGTCAGTAGGGGGCCCCATGAAATGCCCCTGGTTCCTTTTATAGGCTTTTTGGGGATGCTTTGAGTGTCGGCAAGGACACCGGGGCCCCATGACCCCCTATTGCCCCCCATGAAATGCCCCTGGTACCTTTTATAGGCTTTTTTGGGTGTGCTTTGAATGTGAGCAAGGACACAGGGGCCCCATGATCCCCTATTGCCTGGGGGCCCCATGAGTTGTCAGTCCGCCCCTGGGTGGGGGGTAAGGTGGTGTTAAAGTGAAACTAAAGGCAAAATGTTTTTTTAGTTTTAGATAGAGTCAGGTTTTCATTGCTGTCTGTGACACTGTTAGGGAGATTCACCCTCTCTATTTGTCCTGTTTACTATTATCAGTGAAAGTCAAAGAAAATCCCACATTTTTGGTTGTTCCCAGAACAGGAATACTGCAGAAATCTTCATATGGGGACACTAATTCTGGTGACAACTAGAAATTCCCTCACTTAAGCGCGATTTTCTCAATTCCTGTTTTGGATATTGGAACAGGAAGTAATGGGAAATCTCCGCAATGAGACACAGATAGCAAAAATAAACCTCACATGGGGTTACAACCCTTACTCTATCCGAAATGAAAAATAGGTTTTGTCTTTAGTTCTATATTAAGTGCTAGGACTTCCTTCCTACCTAGTAGGATACCCAATTAGCATTCTGCCAAGTCTGTGTTTGCTTCAGCATGAAAGAGTTGGCCTTATAAAGAAAAAAAAGATTTCAAAATGATCATTTAAAAAAAAAAATTATATATATTATATATATTATATCTGTTTAAACTGTACTCCCTCCACGTACAGAACCTCTCACTTTAGGCCTGCCTGTCCCTTTATTATAATGGCAGCTATAGCAATAAGGAGATTTTTTTTAAAAATACATAAATACATACATAATGTGTATGTATAATGTATATATATATATATATATATATATATATATATATATATATATATATTATAAGTGACATGCTGCAACAAAGGGCAGCTTTGCCCATTTCCAGTTCCAGGCATCCTATGGTCATAGGTTTTCTCCCTGTAGCTGTGCCTTCAATATGGCAGTTGCCATCTAAAAATGTGAAAAGAGTTTTTTGTATTGCATCTTCAGAGTGGGTCATTTTGGACTTCATCTTGGATGGAGGCAGTAGATTCCTCAGATATTTCCCCTTGTATTGGTGAGGGGTGGAACATCCCCTTTGAAGCCTTCCCTTAAAATGTTCTCCTCCTTAGTCCCAGCACCTCAGCACCCCTCCTGCTAACTCCTTCTCGTGTTCATCTTCTGCAGTATTGTTCTTGTTCACACTTTCTTTTTTTCAATTGACAAATTTCATTCTGCGCAGAATATATTCTGAGAACATTCGATTTTGCCTGATTTGCACATGAAGAATTTACTCGCAGTTTTCGTTGGTTGAACAAGTATGTACATTTTTTATAAATGCATCCCTGAATTTTCAATCACTCTCTGTCCAGTAGACAAGTAGAGAGAGAAAATCTCTCCAGCATGGACACACAGAGCATTAAGAACCTGAAAGAAGTTCTAACCCATCAAGATTTTGGGTTGTGGTGGTTCTAGGAGATCCGAGGGGTTCAGCCACAAAGGTTACTTGCAGACCCAAGGGACAACTCGAGGGAGGTAGGGGAGCCCTAGATGATCAATACCTCAAAATAGTTAATTGGTATAAAAGAACTTCTGCTGAGGTTGTGGTGACCCAGTAGGGTAGAAACACACACTCTTCCGTGAGGGCAGAGAAATCGAAAGGTTACTCGGTGCCACAGGGGTCCCAGTCCTGAAACCTTCCAGCAAAGTCCTACAGAATCTCTATGCTGTCTGTGACCTGTCCTCTTCCCAGAAACTAAAGCCCCTCACTGTCACACGTGCAGCTTGCACACTTGTACTTAGCTGCAGGATGATCAGTTGCCTATTGCCAATATCCACCAGGCTCTTTCCCCGTGAGGGAGATGAAGACTCACACCGACTTTTGGACAATCGGCACTCTCTCCCACAGCTTCCCATTGGCTCTATCCTTTGAACTCTCTCTCCTGACTCTCTAGATTTTTGGGCACACTGCTGTTAGGCTCCCCACGTAAGCCTAGCTGGAACCTCGGTTTCTTAAAGCTGGCTTTCTTCCCCGGCTTCTGCCCAGGAGGGCAAAGCCCCTCAACAGGGGTCTTCTCCAGCAGGCTGGACTCTGGAATGCTGCCTTACACCAACACACTGATCACTGCCCTCTGCCTCTTAGGCTTTAGACTATTTATGGGCAATCCCCACCTTCTGGGCACACCTCCCCAGGGATTGGCTGAAGTCCCATACATTTTCAGGTTGCAGCCTTGCCCCCCACCCACTATGTACTAGAAATCTCTAGAAAACAGTGGAAGTAGCAAAGCAGCAGCCTGTGAAAACCTGAGCAGTCCCAATTAATCAACCACTGCTCCACTAATTACAATCAAGCTAAACTAAATTTGCCTTGCAGCTTAGGCTGGCCATACACTATACAATTTTCTGTCCAATTTCTGCCCAATTTCCTTTAGATTTACCTTCAAATATGTAGTGCAAGAGCCTTCATAATTTGATACAGTTGAAAGTGTTGTTAGTTTTGACCTCCTATTTTATGGTTTTTGGTAAATCTAAACCAAAAATCTCAAGAAAATTGTATAATGTATGGCCATCCTTACTCTAAACCTTAGGAGGGTGCTACACCATGAACACTGTGACGGGAGTCACTTTTGGGTGGGGGGGCCAATGGAACCCAGCTCATTTTGGAGAGGTGGGGAGACTCCTGTCTCAGCTCCCCATATCCCTCTTATGTGTAAGTCACCCTGTGCCTGTTAGGGGTACAGGGTGATCTGTCCTAATATTGTGTAGACATGTCTAGGAGATAGGTGGGGTGGGGGTTGTGGATTGTTTGGTGTTATGTGGTTGCTTCCCATTGTTCTATTGTGTGTCTTGCTTGGGACCAAACTATTATGGGATGTATGTGTTTATGTGTATTAGCTTAGTGGGGGGGGTCTCCAGCAGCCCTCCCTCCTGATGGGACTGTCTACTGGTGTGAAGTTTGAATACCTGTGTGTCTCTTGTTACTAAATGTAGATTGCCCCGCCCCGTGTCATTATGCAGGAAGGGGGGATTGTTCCCTGAGTGTATATATCTTGTATTTGTGTTCAAATAAAGTAGTCTACTTTCTGGATTACTTCAAGACTGGTTGTGACGGAAGTGACTTTTGGGGGTGGGGGGACCTCTGTATCATCTTCCCAAATTCTTATGTTTAAGTGACCCTGTGCCTGTTAGGGTACAGGGTGTGTACGTGAATGTCTATTGTGTATTGGTGTGTTGTCCTTTGTTCTCGGCCACATGGCTGTCTATTGTCCTTTTGCCATGTGCTGCCCCATTGTTCTGTGTCTTGATTGGATGGGGAGGGGTGATGTGTTTCCTGTAGCCCTCCTCACTGATGGGGTGGGCTGATGATGTGTTTCCTGTTCCTGGTTGTGTTTCCCCGCCCTGTGTATATAACTTGTTGTGTGTGTAAAATAAAGTAGTTGACTTCCTGTTTTAAGAAGGGTCGGGTGCTGTCTATTTCCTGAGGGATTTCAAGGGTGTGGTCCGTGGATGGTGTTCGGACAGGGAAGCTGCGGTATAACGGAATATACCCAAGTGTGGTCTGGGGTCCGGTTCCGTTACACTGTTGTCGTCTAGTCTTGTATGGTCAGTGGTGTCTGTTGTCGGTGTTCAGATGGGGAAGCGGTAGTCTAACAGAAGTACCCAAGCGCAGTCTGGGGTCGGTTCCATTACAAACACTAAAAACCAAAGATAAAAGTTTTGGCTTTGGATACCCCGGGTATGTAGCCGATGCGCCTATTCAGGAATAGTTCTGAAATGCACCAAGAACTGCAGTAACCTCCCAGTATCTTCTACCTCCACCCGTTGCCTAAATAGCATCTTTGTAGCCATGGAGACTAAGCCAAGAACTTCTCCCGCATGCCGATGTGAAAGATCAGGATGCTAATTCAAAGTGATTATAGTCAGGGAATAAAAACAGAACATAATTACATTCAGCATAGCGGTCTTTAGATGCAGTGCTAAGCAGTTGTGCAAACATCCAGTGTGTATATCTGGTGGAATTAGAGTCAGCGAGCACATAAACAGGGAACTCTGTATGCAGCTATCCAAACATAGGAGGGGAACAGTAAATTAGAACGTCCTCCGCCCGTCTTATTACCATAAGCAGCCATCGGAGATGTACCTATAATGATACACACTGCAGGCAGTGCAGCATGGGAGCCCGAAAGTAATTAAATGTTACTTTAAACTGGCAAAAGTCTAAATTACTGTTTTGATCTGATAAAAAATGAAATTGGAAGAAAGAATCATTTATCCGTACGCCACCGCATGCTAATGAAAAAGCATTTATCATCAAAGGCCATTAGATGGAACCTGTATGGAGAGATGGGGGCCGCTGCTGCTGACCATAAACTGAAAATGCAGGTTGCTTGACTGCTTGTGGCTTCGATACTTTCATAGGTCCTTTAGGGGCCCATTCACACCACTTGCGGCATGAAAAAAAGGTTTTTGCGTGTGCGTTTTCTGCACCAGTTGGGAACGAGGTGTCCTCTGTTAATGGGTAATGGCACTCTAAATGAATCTAGCAAAAGCAAGATGCTTTCCATAGTTCCATAGTATCATGTGGTTTGGCGTGGCACGATTTCAAAAGTTGCACCTGCCATATTTTTTGCATGTTCCTTTGCATTTGGCAGCCCATTGAAATGAATGGGTCGTCGGTAATTACCCACAGGCGCCTGGTGATTACCGAGCATCTCCAATGGGGAGGAAGATTGTTTTGTTTACAAACAATCTTCCTCCCTGTCAGCTCCAGCACACTGCTTGGGATGGCTGTGCACAGTACAGCCATCCTGATCAGTGTGTTTACAGTGAAGAACACACCCCCCGCCCCCTAGTAAAACACTCCCAGCCAGGGGCGGACTGACAACTCATGGGGCCCCCGGGCAATAGGGGATCATGGGGCCCCTGTGTCCTTGCCCAAACTCAAAAAAGCCTATGAAAAAGGTACCAGGGGCATCTCATGGGGCCCCCTACTGGCCCCGGGCCCTCGGGCAGTGCCCAAGTTTCCAAATGTTCAGTCCGCCCCTGCTCCCAGCACACAGTTACCCCTAAGATCGACCCTCACATTAACCCCTTCCTGCCCAGTGCCATTAGTACAGTGTCAGTGCTTTTTTTTAGCACTGATCACTGTATTGGTGTCACTGGGGTATCAGTGACACCAAGTTAGTTCACCCCAGTGTCAGAATGTCCGCCGTAGTCCCGCAGTCCCGCAGTCCCACTAATTACTAGTAGAAAACAAAATCCCAGTATCTATACCGCCATTTGTAAATGCTATAACTGTCACATAAACCAATTAATGTACACGTATTGGGATTTTTTTTTAGCAAAGACATGTTGCAGAATATACTTTGGCCTAAATTTATGATGAAATTTAATTTTTTTAATTTTTTTACTGGACATGTTTAATAACAAAAAGTCCAAAATATAGTTTTTTTTCTTAAATTGTCGGTCTTTTTTTTGCTTATTGCGCAAAAAATAAAACAATGCACAGGCGATCAAATACCACCAAAAGAAAGCTCTATTTGTGGGGAAAAAAATGTAAATTTCATTTGGGTGTGGCGTCGCATGACCGCGCAATTGTCAGTTAAAGTAACGCAGCGCCGTAACGCAAAAAATGGCCTGCTCAGGAAGGGGGGAAATCCTCAGGAGGGCAAGGGGTTAAATGCAAATATCTGACTTAGATTTCTTTCCCTTGTAATCCTTTTATCGTAGCAATTAGGCTGGCCATAGATGGGCCGTTTATCGACCGAATTGTCTGCCGATAAACAAAAAATCGGTCGTTGCTGCCATGGATGCTGCCACCAATGCTTACGAAAAAAGGGGATTTTCCAGCATGACCGATAAAAAGAAACGAGAAGATCCGCGAAGAACGGCCGACGGCATTGCCCCACTTAATGGTGTGAATATCGGCCGATCTTTCGTTCGGACAAAAATTTGGCCAATAAACGACCCGTCTATGGCCTGCATTAGACTGGAAGAATAGGGATCAGCTCTATGAGCCAATCAGGTGTGATGCATTTATATATTCTGATAAGGCACATGCTGACAGAAGGAGAGAGTAGAGAGAGAGAGAGCCTCATCAGCCTGTTGCTATTTCTTCACTTTCAATCTCAGACTAGGTTCGGCCATAGACGGGTCGATTTTCGAACGTTTCTTTGTTTAAAAATTGCACCTAAGTATAATCGGCCAATTTTCGCTCTGTTAGTAGAGCAATGGCACCAGCTGATTTTCATATTTCCTCCCCATTTAGTTTATCGGGCATGCTGGAAAATTTGTGAAAAACTACCGCTTTTCAAAATCATTGGTGGCACCATCGAATTACAGAACGAACGATGTTTTCGAGTTTCGATCGAAAAGTCATTCGGAATTCGACCCATGTATGGCCTGCTTAAGGGAGGAGAGGTGACCCACTTGTGTTGCCTAACTTCAGCAAAGAAAACTAGCCTGGTTGTGCTGTGTGGCAGGGCAAATCTCAGTAATAAAAATGGCAGCATAGTGGCTAAATAATTAGCACTTCCACCTGGCAGTACTAGGGTCATCAGTTCAACCAGAGCACCACCTACCTGGAGCTTGTATGTTCTCCCTGTGACTGTGTGGATACTCCAGTTTCCTCCCACACTCCAAAGACATGCTGGTAGGTTAATTGGCTCCTGTCTAAATTGGCCCTAGTATGTGTATGAATGTGAGTTAGGAACAGGGGCGGACTGACCATTTGGAAACTTGGGCACTGCCCGAGGGCCCGGGGTCCATAGGGGGCCCCATGAGATGCCCCTGGTACCTTTTTCATAGGCTTTTTTGAGTTTTGGCAAGGACACAGGGGCCCCATGATCCCTTATTGCCCGGGGGCCCCATGATTTGTCAGTCCACCCCTGGTTAGGAACAATAGAGTGTAAGCTCCTTGAGGGCAGGGACTGATGTGAATGTACAATATATATATGTAAGGCACTGCATAAATTGATGACGCTATATAAGTATGTGAAATAAATAGACAGAAATACAAATCCTTTGGCAGGTAAAACAGCTCCTGTATGCTTTTTAAAGATGCACTAAACTGTTAAAGCTGGCCACAAAAGCTTTTACTTAACCCATTGGCGCCGGTGCCTCCCGGCCCTTTAAGGGTTTCAGAAGCCGGGAGGCGGGGCTTTAGGGTCATGTGACCGCCGTGACACGCCATCATGACGGTCACATGATCGGGAAAGGTCCCGATCGAAAGAGGAGTTCGGGACCTTTCTGTGAGTACCGGACATGTGTGCCGGGAGCGCGCAGGACGCACGCTCTCAGCACATATGTTTATTTTTAATAGAACGCAAATGTGCGGCCGCTCGGTGTCTAGACCCAGACGCACATTTGCGTTTGGCCGGCGCCAAGAGGTTAAATGTATTCCTCAATATCCATAAAGGATGTAAATCCAGTTTGTGTACCCCACAATTTTTTTTTGCAAATTAATACCGTAAAAGGTAGATGAGACCTCATCAGTGTGCTGTACAGAAGAAAGCTGTGGGAGGGGCCCAGCAGGCCCACCCACTACAGGCTAATAGTAGGAAGGGGCGGGTACAAGACCAGCCACCCTGCACTAGTGGAGAGAGCAGCAGTGACAGGTCTTTATTACAGGAAGGTAAAGATTATTGCAGAGATGTGAAATACACATAGCGCATCAAGATTCAACTAGGAATGCACAGGACTCTTGTATTTAGACAATATTTGCTTTTCCCAGCTTGCACCCTCACTCAGAGTGGAGCCTAAAGCAGCCAACACTCCCTTCCTCATAGCAAGCTGACAACAGATAGAAAACATTTCCTCCTCCCCTCTGCCAGCCCCGTTCAATCACTGTCTACTGGAACTGGAACCATGCCTGAAGCATGATAAGGAACCCAAGATCTCCATGTGTTCCACACACACTCCGATCCATCCCAACCGCCTTATAAAGCAGACAGAAAGTCAGTGAATGATCACCATCTGGAGGACAGTGGCAGGTCATAAACCTGGGACCCGGGGTGATTAAATTAAAGGGATAGTTGTAACATGTAAATAGGTTGACGGAATCTACAGCATCGCCTAATGGGCGTCCCAGGACAGATCGAAAAAATCTAATTAAAGCAAAGTAATTACTGTTGGATGAACACTTACGCAGCTGTAAAGCTGATTCTGTACTGAACAGCAGTTCTACAGCTGAGTGGGAATTCTCTGCACACAAATCCTCACTATTCATCGCTTCCAGGGCATTAAAAATAGCCCCCATTAATATATGGCTTTGGCGTTCCGACACACGTTGCCAACACAATGGGACGTATACATGTGGGATGTATAATAAAAAAAAATGCCACCACTGCTTTGCGCTCATGGGCACCAGTGTTTTATAGTGCCAGTCAGCAAAAATAAAATGGTGTGGTGCCCCCTTTCTCGTAAAGAGAAACTGCTAGCTGAAAATGTAGAACCTGACACTTTCAGGAAAGTCGATTCTCTAGTCCAGGGGTGTCAAACTCCATTTCATGGCAGGCCGTATCAGCATTATGGTTGCCCTCAAAGGGCCGGTTGTATCTGTAAGACTAGATGTCCAGAGCACCCCACCCCCCATTACATCAGATGTCAAGAATCGCACACCCTCCCTAGCATCACCATGCACAGAGCTGGAAAGCAGAAAGTGCAGGGTCTGGAGGAGGAACAGAGGAGGAGTGGAGACAGTTACCAGAATCTGCTGAATGCTGTGACCAGGGGAGGCAGAGATGGGGGGGGGGGGTGCTGAAGTTGCACTGAGAGGTGCAGGATTTGACAGAGGAGTCCTATTCTCCTCTCTGCTGCCAACTGCTGAGACAGGGTGGGGGCAGAAACAAGAGGGTACCTGCAGGAGAATTGCAAGGGCCACATGAAATGGCCTGGAGAGCCGGATTCGACCTTGTGTTTGACAACTGTGCTCTAGTCCCTCTGCTGCACGCCCTGGTGCCTCCCACCAGCCTCTGCATCACTACTGGGCACAGTAATGTTGTATGGGCAGCAGATCATGCCACTGAGTGCAGCAGAGGCCCATGCATCCGACACTTCTGGAAGTGTCGGATTCTGTAGGAACTTCAGCTGGTGGCATCTCTTTACCGCAGCATTGATCAAATCCATCAGGAAAGTCAGCAACAAGGAATGATCTTCAATACATTAAGCAATTTATTGGTACATATAGTTAGTGGTAGTAAGCTCCCATTCAGGGGCGGACTGACAACTCATGGGGCCCCCCGGGCAATAGGGGATCATGGGGCCCCCGTGTCCTCGTCCACACCCAAAAAAGCCTATAAAAAGGTACCAGGGGCATCTCATGGGGCCCCCTACTGACCCCGGGCCCTTGGTGCTCAAATGGTCAGTCCGCCACTGCTCCCATTGGACCCTTTTACCTACAGGTGAGTTATAATAAAGCCTACCTGTAGGTACAAGGAAAATCTCCTAAATGTGCACCGTTTAGAAGATATTCAGTGTCTCTACAGCCGGTGACGTCATGGTGCGTATGCTCTGAAGGAACAGCATACCCGTGTCGTTCCTTTAGAGCAGGGGACTCCAAACTGTATAAACGAAGGGCCAGTTTACTGTCCTTCAGACTTTAGGGGGGGACGGACTGTGGCCAGTGGGAGAAGAAAATGTCCTGGATCAGTCGGAGTAAACGATGCAAAAACATTGGTATTAACGGGAGATATAGTGCCCCATCACTGTTATCAATGGGAGGAATAATTTCCCATTGTTGGTGTCAGGGGGAGGAATAGTGCCTCAACATTGATGTCAGTGGGAGGAATAGTGCTCCATCATTGGTTTCAGTAGGAGGAATAGCGCCCCATTATTGGTATCAGTGGAAGAAATAGTGTTCCATCATTGATGTCAGGGGGAGGAATAGTGCCCCATCATTGATGTCAGTGGGAGGAATAGTGCCCCATCATTGGTGTCAGTGGGAGGAATAGTGCCCCATCATTGATGTCAGTGGGAGGAATAGTGCCCCATCATTGGTTTCAGTAGGAGGAATAGCGCCCCATCATTGGTGTCAGTGGGAGGAATAGTGCCCCATCATTGATGTCAGTGGGAGGAATAGTGCCCCATCATTGATGTCAGTGGGAGGAATAGTGCCCCATCATTGGTGTCAGTGGGAGGAATAGTGCTCCATCATTGGTGTCAGTGGGAGGAATAGTGCCCCATCATTGATGTCAGTGGGAGGAATAGTGCCCCATCATTGGTATCAGTGGGAGGAATAGTGCCCCATCATTGATGTCAGTGGGAGGAATAGTGCCCCATCATTGATGTCAGTGGGAGGAATAGTGCCCCATCATTGATGTCAGTGGGAGGAATAGTGCCCCATCATTGATGTCAGTGGGAGGAATAGTGCTCCATCATTGATGTCAGTGGGAGGAATAGTGCCCCATTATTGGTGTCAGGAGGAATAGTGCCCCATCATTGATGTCAGTGGGAGGAATAGTGCCCCATCATTGGTTTCAGTAGGAGGAATAATGCCTCATTATTAGTGTCAGTGGGAGGAATAGTGCCCAATTATTGGTGTCAGGAGGAATAGTGCCCTATCATTGATTTTAGTAGGAGGAATAATGCCCTATCATTGGTGTCCATGGGCGGAATAGTGCCCCATCATTGGTGTCAGTGGGCCAAATAGTGCATGTCCTCTTCCTGTCCTTAACCCACCAAGTTAAGGCCTGTGAATTCAGTCATGGTGACCTAAGGTGTTTGGCCAAGTCCTGCAATATTCTCAGGATTTCCTTGCCCCAGGTAAGTTCTATCTTTGTTGGCTTCTGCTTCTTCACACTGGCACTCTCTCTATGGCTGGATGATATAGCCCAGGTAAGCCCTCCTGCTTTGCCCCTTAACCAGGTTTTTTAGTGTCCTGATGGTCCTTGTCCTCTTCCTGTCCTTAACCCACCAAGTTAAGGCCTGTGAATTCGGTCATGGTGACCTACGGTGTTTGGCCAAGTCCTGCACGTTTCTCAGGATTTCCTGAGTTCTGTCTTTGTTGGCTACCGCTTCTTCACACTGGCACTCTCTCAATGGCTGGCTGAGATGACCCAGATAAGTCCTCCTGCTTTGCCCTGTTATTGAGGTGTTTCGGTGTCCTGATGGTCCATGTCCTCTTCTCGTCTTTGACTGCTTGATGCACATCTGTTATTACAGTAATTTGTCCTAGCAATGTTCAACACACACTGATGTATAAGTGTGTACTTACCTACGTATCGCCAGGGCAGGATCAGGAATTCAACCTTGTGGGTATGGATGTACTGCTCTATAACCCCTCCTGCAGAGCCACTTCAGTTCTCTTGTTGCAGTCTGCAATAACAGTTGATTCTCTCTCATTTGCTCTGCCATCAACCGTAAAATAAAAGTGTAGATCTTATAGAATTTGCATTCCACAGTCGTCATGAATAATCACTGTAATGTGTCTAATATGTGTATTTCCTATAAATGTTAGCTCCATCTAGTGGCTGTAATGCTTTTATATATATATATATATATATATATATATGTACTGTATGTTGAAATGTGCTTTTTCTATATTACAAAATATATGAAAGTTATTTTTAAAAACATATTTTTTTAAAATATATTCTTTAGTTTTCTTTTAACATATAAAAAAAGTCATTTTAAGATATATTTTTATATATATTTGTAAATGCATTCCAAAAATGTAGATTAAATGTATTTTTAAAGACATACAGTATATCTGAAAATGTAAATGTAAAAATATTTTTCATATATTTTGTAATATATAAAAAACGCATTCCAACATTATATATATATATATATATATATATATATAATTATTTTTTTTATTTATTTATTTTTTTTTTAAATATATTGAATATGGCCACACTTTAAGTTTTTCAAATATTTGGCAATATATTTGAAAGAATATTTTTAAAATATATTTAAAGGTATATTTTTCTTCCGTGTGGGGAAACTGGGAGCATCTTTCACCCTGATTGGTCAACCCTCATTGCTTCTGCAAAGAAACTGCAAAGGCAGCGGCCAGGGATATCCATTCATGCTGTGCAAGATTGAATGTTATTAGGCTATTTATTCTCCAGGTGGAATGTTTTGTCATGCATATGAAACAGGAACTTTGGAAAATACTGCATTATAGCTGCTAGATGGCGCTGAAGATCATAGGAAATATATGTCAGCTCCATCTAGTAGCCGTAATGCAGTATTTTCACAAACCACTCAAATGAAATAATATTTGACCTGGAGAAAAAATAGCCTAATAACATTCATTTTTGCCCCCATTCACACAGAATGAATGTACATGCAAATTCACAGGACAAAGTTATAGCGCAGCGTGTGTGTAATATTACATTTATTTAAAAAAAAAAAGTACAGGACAATTATAATAATATTGAATAATGCACTAAAATGCAAAATCTCTCTGTGTCTGTGTCCCACACTCCAAAGACATGCTGGTAGGTTAACTGGCTCCTGTCTAAATTGTCCCTAGTATGTGTATGTATGAATGTGAGTTAGGGACCTTAGATGGTACACCCCTTGAGGGTTAGGGACTGATGTGAATGTACAATATATATGTAAAGTGCTGCGTAAATGGGCGGCGCTATATACCTACCTGAAATAAATAAATGTAAGCAGCACTATACTGGACAGTGTTTCAGGAAAATACTGCATTGTCTCCACTAGATGGAGCTGACGATCATAGGAGATACTTCAGCTCCATCTAGTGGCCATAACGCAGTGGTTTCACAAACCACTCGAATTAATGAATAACATCTGACCTGGAGAGAAAATATCCTAATCACCTCCATTTTTGCCCTCATTCGCACAGAACGAACGCACATGCAGTTTCACAGGATGGATAGCTTTCTCTATAAATACACCTCTTGTTGCTTCTTTATCTGGATTAGTGACTATTGGTGACACGTCCACTTTCCTTCGGTTTTTAGACGTAGATGTCGTAAGGCATTGCTCTTCTTTTTTTTTTTTTAAAGGCTATCTCAAAGAGCAATTTCGCACTTGTTATGTCAAGTGGCAAAAAGCTATTAGCATCAGTGAACAGGTCTCCAGATAAATGGTAATGAAAGTGGAAAGACAGACACAATTAATCCAAAATAGCTTTCCCCTCCATCACTAGGACATACAGAAATGGCCGGGAAAATGGAGGAAATGAGGAATATCGGCTTTCGCGGACATCCCCCATCTGTGCTATTATATAGCGGCATGTCCAATCATTGTGATACGTCCTGGTTATCTGTACGGCTAAGTGGCTTGAATAAAAAATATCAAGTTTAACAGAGTCTAAGGGCCCCTTTACACCTGATGCTGGGCTTTAACGCAGGTTATGTCGACCTTAACGGACGCGGCGGTCAGGCAGGCTATTTTTTTTAATGAGCTGTCAACACACCACAACAGAATTACAATAGACCTGAATTTGTTTTTCCAGTGGTGCAATGGTTTAGTGTATGGGGTGTTATTAAGAATGAACAGCACCATAATGCATCGCACTATGGTGAAAATGGCATTTGCCAGGCGTCTTTTTTAAGTCACTGACCGGAACGAATATAAGTGAAGGCATCAGCATTTTAAAAATGCTTTCAGTTTTCCGTGCTTCTTTTTAATTATGACAACCGCACCTATAGATGTCACAGGGACAGGATGCAAAGAAAAATCTCCCCAACAGGGAAACGGATAGTAATAAATTCCTGCTTCCTTCCTCTGCATCTATAGCGGGTGCTCTGCCACTCTGCTTTCTGAAATCTTATAATGAATATATAATTTTGGGAACCATTCCCCATCCAATAGCATGCAGCAACAGCCCTGAAGAAGGGCAGTTGGAAATGGCAGTTGCCAGGCTATGTCTTTTTGAAGTCACTGACCAGAACTAATCTAAGTGAATGCATCAGCATTTTAAAAATGCTTTAAATTTTACATTCTTCTTCTTTTTAATGGTGGCAACCGCACCTATAGATGTCACAGGGACAGGATGCAAAGAAAAATCTCCCCAATAGGGATAGTACTAAATTCCTGCTACCTACCTCTGCATCTATAGCGGGCGCTCTGCCTTTCTGCCTTCTGAAATCTCATCATTAATATATCATTTTTGGGAACCATTCCCCATCCAATAGCATTCAGCAACAGCCCTGAAGAAGGGGAGTCCTTTCCTCCAAAACACGTTGGCTTGATGTTACCACATTTAATGACAGGAAAACGAATAGCATAGATATCATTTTGGGAACCATTCCCCATCCAATAGCATGCAGCAACAGCCCTGAAGAAGGGCAGTTGAAAATGGCAGTTGCCAGGCTGTGTCTTTTTTAAGTCACTGACCGGAACGAATCTAAGTGAATGCATCAGCATTTTAAAAATGCTTTAAATTTTCTGTGTTTCTTTTTAATGGTGACAACCGCACCTATAGATGTCACAGGGACAGGATGCAAAGAAAAATCTCCCCAACAGGGAAACGGATAGCATAGATATCATTTTAGGAAGCATTCCCCATCCAATAGCATGCCGCAACAGCCCTGAAGAAGGGCAGTTGAAAATGGCAGTTGCCAGGCTATGTCTTTTTGAAGTCACTGACCAGAACGAATCTAAGTGAATGCATCAGCATTTTAAAAATGCTTTAAATTTTCCGTGCTTCTTTTTAATGGTGACAACCGCACATATAGATGTCACAGGGACAGGATGCAAAGAAAAATCTCCCCAACAGGAAAACGGATAGCATAGATATAATTTTGGGAACCATTTCCCATCCAATAGCATGCAGCAAAGCCCTGAAGAAGGGCAGTTGAAAATGGCAGTTGCCAGGCTGTCTATTTTAAGTCACTGACCAGAACGAATCTAAGTGAATGCATCAGCATTTTAAAAATGTGTTCAGTTTTCCGTGCTTCTTTTTTATGGTGACAACCGCACCTATAGATGTCACAGGAACAGGATGCAAAGAGAAATCTCCCCAACAGGGAAACGGATAGGAATAAATTCCTGATTCCTGGCTCTGCATCTATAGCGGGCGCTCTGCCATTCTGCTTTCTGAATTCTCATAATGAATATATCATTTTGGGAACCCTTCCTCATCCAATAGCGTGCAGCAACAGCCCGCATGCAGCAACAGAAGGGCAGTTGAAAATGGCAGTTTCGAGGCTGTGTCTTTTTGAAGTCACTGACCAGAACGAATATACAGTAATTGAATGCATTAGCATTTTAAAAATGTTTTCAGTTTTCCGTGCTCCTTTTTAATGGTGACAACCGCACCTATAGATGTCACAGGGACAGGATGCAAAGAAAAATCTCCCCAACAGGGATGGTACTAAATTCCTGCTACCTACCTCTGCATCTATAGCGGCGCTCTGCCTTTCTGCCTTCTGAAATCTCATCATTAATATATCATTTCGGGAACCATTTGCCATCCAATAGCATTCAGCAACAGCCCTGAAGAAGGGCTGTCCTTTCCTCCAAAACGCGTTGGCTTGATATTACCACATTTAATGCCATACATTCTTAGATTGTAAGCTCCCAGGATCAGGGCCCTCCTGACCCTCTTGTATTGAACTGTATTGTTGCTGTATTGTCTCTGTTTATATTGTAAAGTGCTGAGCAGACTGTTGGTGCTATATAAACCCTGTATAATAATAACAAGGGGGAGTAATTTCCCCCAAAACACGTTGGCTTGATGTTACCACTTTTAATGTCATACGAACCAAGCATCAAAGGTGGCGTTTTTCTGGACACCAAGAGCTCTTTCCTTCCAATCAAATAATAAAAGCCTGAAAACCTGGTAAGATTTTAAAAGCTGGACTCCAGGTAAAAAAAACTTTCATTGAAATATACTCCATAAGAAATATAAATCCATTTTGTGGGTGTTACATTCCTTTGCAAACCCAGCTATTACCATAAAAGGTAAAGAGGCAGCATCAGTGACCTGTACATACCTTGTGCAGAGAACAAAGCTGTGGGAGGGGCCCAGCAGACCCACCCACTTCAGGCTACCTATAAGAAGGGGTGGGTACAGGACCAGTCATCCTGCACAAGGAAAGAGAGCAGCAGTGATGGGTCTTTATTACAGGAAGCTACTGGAAGAAATACACAGAGCACACCAGGATTCAGTAAGATACACTTTGCTATATGTTTTTATCCCAGAGATCAGCTTTAATTCTTCCCTGACTTTATCCGATACTAGAAACCAGAATAAAAACGAAAAAGATTTGGGTGGTTAGGATTTTCCAATGTTTTATTCAATCCCTTCTCATTTGCCAAATTATAAAGTCACCGGTCCCTGCATGAGTCAGGTTTTCATGCTGTTAATCACTCTCTGGCAGAGATAGCAGTGTATGCGTCTTCTATAACACGGGACGCATAGTATCAGCATGACAAGTCCTAGTTTATGGCGCACATGCACAGTCTCAGAAGACACCAGGAGACTCAATAATTTTAGCCCTGGGCAGGCTTTGCAGTAAAAACTGTGCTATACTTATATATGACTTATGGGTTTGTTTTGCTGAATTTAATGAGTAGGGCGGGGGGTGTTTTTTTCCTGAACTAAACTTACCCTTTATAGCAACTAAAGTACAAATCAGGCACATACCCTGATATAATCCGTTGTTTCACCTGTCAAAAGATTTGTATTTCTGTCTATCCAGTTCTGAGGTTTACATACTTTTGCAGCTAAGCAGAAAAACCAAGGTCATCACTCTGCCCACAGCTTGTGATTGGACAGAAATTGAGCAGCGGAAGCCCATCCTTTTGTCACTTTGCTTTCTCCTCCTCCTTTTATAAGCATTAAAAATCCAACACACTCTATTGTCCCCAGGGCCAGGGGCGTATTTACAAGGCAAACAAGGCACTTGCCTAGGGCGGCATTTTTTAGGTTGGCAGCACCTCACCCCAGAAGAAGGGATGAAAGAAGGGAAACACGTGACATGGAAACCAGGTGAGATCCGAGAGAGGCAGCGGGCTGCTTGATGGTGTATGTAGAGCCTGACTCTTGTTCTTGGGGATGTCCAGAGCTGTAAAGATGAGTGTCTTTTTGTCTATCGTCGGGGTGGGGGGGGTAGTGGAAGGCTCTCCTGGGTGGGGGTATGGGTGTTGTTGGTCAATGTCAGCAATGTCAGGCTCTCTCTGCGGGAGGGGGAAGGTGGGGGAAGGGTGTTGGTCGGTGTCCGTGGGGGCAGATGATTTTTGTGTTTCCTAGGGCAGCACAAAACCTAAATACACTACTGCCCAGGGCTGTGGATAAGGTGGTACAACCAGTCCTCCTGTATGGGGCCCAGGCCAGCAGGGGGGCCCAGGCAGCTGGATGAATCAGATGTGGGCAGGGAGACCGATCAGCATGGCGGGGGCGGGGGGGAGGCAATTACTGGAACCAATGAATGGCTGTCTCTGTAGCAGCTGAAAGCTTCTCCTCTCCCTCCCGCTGGCTTTCAGCTGCTGCAGAGAGTGACATACAGGGGATCGGTTCCAGTAATTGCCTCCCCACCCCCGGCTGCCTGTGTGCCCCCACTCCCACAGTGCTGCCGGGTTTCCTCATCTCCTTCCTACCGGCAGCTGCAAGCACTCAATGGGATCCTTCAGGATGGAGAGTGGGGGAAGGGTCCGGTAAATATGTCACATTTACCAGTCCATTCCTTTCCTGAATGAACACAATGAGCGATCGGTACCAATCACTCACTGTACTCATTCATAACCAAAGCATATTAAACTGTGTTTCTTTTGGGAAGGGCCCTGTCAGGTTGGCTGTATGGGGCCCCGTGGTTTCTAAGAGCTGCCCTGATTGTCCCCAATGCGATATATATAAACCTGCGCTAAAACAATTATAATGTGTGATAGCAGCTGAACACTAAAACTCCGATACCAGGCAATAAAACAGTAATATGTACATATACTGTAAAGTGCAGCGCTTAACAAAGAGACAAATAATTGGTGAAAAAAACTGAGAAAAATATATCATATAAAAAATTTGTCCATCAAAAATAATCAGATAAAGGAAAGTCCCCAGAGGCCGTGATGAAATGAAGGAAATCCAAAGACAGCTGTTGTGTCACCAACCACTCATACAAAAGGCTTACCAGAAAAGCATGACCCCCTGTAAAGAGTGGTCGATCACGCTTTGTTGGAAACAATCCAGAATGCTGGACAACCAGATCCTCCTCCAGATCACCAAGAGAGAAAACAAAGGTCCTCCAAGCAATAAACCCTAATTAGGGTAACTACACCGCTCCGGATGGAATTCAGACTCGTGGTCAGAGACATGCAAAAAAAGAGTGCTCCACATAGTGTAGAACCATTAAAACAACATTTATTTTGAGTATGACTGCACTTTATATGTGTTATGAAACATGGCTTAGGTTTGATAAATGAACCCAAAGGTACACCTGTAGACAGTTCAAGGCCAATCCCAAAAACTCCCAGGTTGGCCATCCCCCTCAGACCTATCTAGATGATAGGATGGGCCAACCATTGCAACAACACTCCCAAGAATGAGGGCTCATTGAATCCCATGCATGCACATGCATGGCATTCGAACGAGCCTAAGCCCTCGTTCCTGCGGCACTGGGAGTTTTTTGGGACAAGTCTTCAATCCCCCTCTGTCCCGACCAGATGACAGGACAGGGTAGCCATGGAAAGCATGCTCCCATCCAGGGGCAGACTGAGAACTCATGGGACCCCCGGGCAATAGGGGATCATGGGGCCCCTGTGTTCATGCCCAAGCTCAAAAAAGCCTATGAAAAAGGTACCAGGGGCATCTCATGGGGCCCCCTACTGACCCCGGGCCCGAGTTTCCAAATGGTCAGTCCGCCCCTGCTCCCCTCACCACATGATTGAGGGCTCAGGCTCATTCAGTTCCCATAGATGGACAGGATTCAAATGAGACCTCATTTCTGGGAACGCACTTATGGTTGTCCTATCCTGTCGCCTAGACAGAACAGAGGGGGATTGCCTTCCTGAAGGTATTTGGGACAAGCAATGAACAGCCTACAGGTATGCCATTGAAAACAAACTTTCCTTATCAAACCTAAGCCATGTTTTTTAATGTACTGAGGCCGCTGGCACATAGGAAAATGTATTGCAAAGAAAATATAGAAATGTGTTAATGTATTGCAAAGAAAATATAGAAATGTGTTGCGCTGTCTAATAAATAATATCATATTTCATGCAAACACAAGGGCATATTACAATAAAGTGAACAAATTGAATAAATAATTATGAAACGTCAAGTGCAATATATGACTAATAATAAATAATGATGAAAAAAATAATAAATCAAAAGCTCAGCAAAGCTAACTACATCAAAAGAAAGTCCTCTTAGTGTTGTAAGTGCATTCCCATAAAGAAGAAAGCATCCAGAAATCGTATGAGAAAGGCTCCTCTTCAATAACATCTCCGTGCATCAGCCACCAGTGACACACTTGGAAGCAGCAGTGGTGTCACTGGTGGCTGATGCACAGAGATGTTATTGAAGAGGAGCCTTTCTCAAATGATTCCCAGATGCTTTCTTCTTTATGGGAATGCACTTACAACACTAAGAGGACTTTCTTTTGGTGTATTTGGTTTTGCAGGACTTCTGGTTTATTTAATTTTTTTAATTTTTTCAACATCATTTTTTATTATTGGTGTTATTATTATTATTTATATTATTAATATTAATAATAATAACAATTTTATATATATGCACTTGAAGTTTCATAATTATATATTCACTTATTTACATGCAGTTGTGTTGGTATGAAATCTTATTTATTTATTAGAATGTGCGACAGATTTTTAAACTTGGGGATGTCAGGCCACCCTAGTATATCTTACAGGTGATTTCTATGGATTTCTAGGATGCCTAGATAAAGAACAACGAATCATAAGGAAGGTGGAAAAGCTGTTTGGAGTGCCCCATACTCCTTTTTTAAAAAAAGAAAATACTCCTAGAAGTGTGCCAGATAAAGAATTAATGCAATGATGCCCAGATAAAGAACAACGAATCATATGGAAGGTGGAAAAGCTGAACTGTTATTTATTTATTAGAAAGTGCAACAGATTTTTTAAAATTTGGGGACTGCCCCCAGAAACCAGGGACGTCAGGCCACCCTAGTATATCTTACAGGTGATTTCTATGGATTTCTAGGATGCCTAGATAAAGAACAACAAATTATATGGAAGGTGGAAAAGCTGTTTGGAGTGCCCCATACTCCTTCTTTTCCTTTTTTTTTAGCTGGAGAGTCGCAGCTGGAGAGCCGCAGGTTGCCTACCCCTGCCTTAGACCATCTAACCATACTCAGGATAATGGGTCCCACCATTTGGCTTCTTCTAGTAGTGGGATACTTGGCCTCCTCTTCTTCTCAAGAACATTACAAGCACTGAAACACATAAATAGACTACTTAATGGTTCTTGAACCTCAGTAATAAATCGATTCCAGTGATATCTATTGCCTTAGACCATCTAACCATACTCAGGATAATGGGTCCCACCATTTGGCTTCTTCTAGTAGTGGGATACTTGGCCTCCTCTTCTTCTCAAGAACATTACAAGCACTGAAACACATAAATAGACTACTTAATGGTTCTTGAACCTCAGTAATAAATCGATTCCAGTGATATCTATTGCCTTAGACCAGGGGTGTCCAAACTTTTTTGGAAGAGTGCCAGATTTGATGAAGTGAACATGTGCGAGGGCCGACTATTTTGCCCGACATTCTGATGTACCATTAAAATTAAATGCAAATGAACTATTTTATGCAAAAGTTTATTGAAAACGGCATACTTTTCATTTTGTGACTTGGATGACAAATCTAAACAGGTGTTAAATCACTCTGCCAGCACAGGGAGAAGGAAAGCCCAAATCTCGCGAGATCTCGGAGGTCGCGAGATTTGGGCTTTGTTTCTCCTTGCACTGTCTGATGACGTCAAGCAACCCTGAGCACCAATCCATTATAGCCCAAATTGATACCGTATTTTTTGCTCCATAAGACGCACCTGACCATAAGACGCACCTAGGTTTTAGAGGCGAAAAACAGGAAAAAAAAATTCTGAACCAATGGACTGCAGACATAGCACAGGAGATGACCAGAGACTGCGGACACAGTACAGGAGATGACCAGAGACTGAGGACACAGTACAGGAGATGACCAGAGACTGCGGATATAGTACAGGAGATGGCCAGAGACTGCGGACATAGTACAGGAGATGGCCACAGACTGCGGACATAGTACAGGATACGGCCAGAGACTGCGGACACAGTACAGGAGATGACCAGAGACTGCGGACACAGTACAGGAGATGACCAGAGACTGAGGACACAGTACAGGAGATGACCAGAGACTGCGGACACAGTACAGGAGATGACCAGAGACTGCAGACACAGTACAGGGGATGACCAGAGACTGTGGACACAGTACAGGAGATGACCAGAGACTGCGGACATAGTACAGGAGATGACCAGAGACTGCGGACACAGTACAGGAGATGACCAGAGACTGCGGACACAGTACAGATGATCAGACTGCGATGACCATTCACAAAGCGAAGCGCATGCGCAGTGGGCACCCGGCTGTCACAGAAGCCAGCGCGGGAAGACTGTGCAGCGCTGGAGCGAGGAACAGGTAAGGCCCTGCAGGAGACAACAGCTGAGCGACCGGCCCGGTATTCTGACATGGTGGCGGCAGAAATACCGGACCGGCCGCTTTATATTCGCTCCATAAGACGCACTGACATTTCCCCCCCTTTTTTTGGGGGAAAAAAGTGCGTCTTATGGAGCGAAAAATACGGTAAATGGTAGCCCCAGTAGTAATTCCCTGCGCACCACCTGGGATCCCTCGGCCCACGTTCCGGACCCCACAGATGAGCTGCCCAATATATAACTTACGGCCCTCCACTAGTGATTCTGCGAACGCCACTGAGGACTCCAGGAATCTGTCGAGCGGGAATTGACGTCATCAGCCGGCACACAGAGAAGGAAAGCCCAAATCTCACGAGATCTCGGGCGTCGCGAGATTTGGGCTCTCCTTCCTGCGCCGGCTGATGATGTCAAGAGATCGCTGGAGTCCTCAGTAGCTTTCAGGGAATCACTACCGGGGGCCGTAAGTTATATATTTGGGTAGCTCACCTGTGGGGCCGTTTCAGTCCAGAACGCGGGCCGCAATTGGCCCGCGGGCCGGACTTTGGACATGCCTGCCTTAGACCATCTAACCATACTCAGGATAATGGGTCCCACCATTTGGCTTCTTCTAGTAGTCGGATACTTGGCCTCCTCTTCTTCTCAAGAACATTGATGCTGCTAACTACAAGCACTGAAACACATAAATAGACTACCTAATGGTTCTTGAACCTTAGTAATAAATCGATTCCAGTGATATCTATTTCCTTAGACCATCTAACCATACTCAGGACTATGGGTCCCACCATTTGGCTTCTTCTAGTAGTCGGATACTTGGCCTCCTCTTCTTCTCAAGAACATTGATGCTGCTAACTACAAGCACTGAAACACATAAATAGACTACTTAATGGTTCTTGAACCTCAGTAATAAATCGATTCCAGTGATATCTATTTCCTTAGACCATCTAACCATACTCAGGATAATGGGTCCCACCATTTGGCTTCTTCTAGTAGTCGGATACTTGGCCTCCTCTTCTTCTCAAGAACATTGATGCTGCTAACTACAAGCACTGAAACACATAGACTACTTAATGGTTCTGGAACCTCAGTAATAAATCGATTCCAGTGATATCTATTGCCTTAGACCATCTAACCATACTCAGGACAATGGGTCCCACCATTTGGCTTCTTCTAGTAGTCGGATACTTGGCCTCCTCTTCTTCTCAAGAACATTGATGCTGCTAACTACAAGCACTGAAACACATAAATAGACTACTTAATGGTTCTTGAACCTCAGTAATAAATCGATTCCAGTGATATCTTTTTCCTTAGACCATCTAACCATACTCAGGACTATGGGTCCCACCATTTGGCTTCTTCTAGTAGTCGGATACTTGGCCTCCTCTTCTTCTCAAGAACATTGATGCTGCTAACTACAAGCACTGAAACACATAGACTACTTAATGGTTCTTGAACCTCAGTAATAAATCGATTCCAGTGATATCTATTGCCTTAGACCATCTAACCATACTCAGGACAATGGGTCCCACCCAGGGGCAGACTCACAACTCATGGGGCCCCTGTGTCCTTGCCCAAACTCAAAAAAGCCTATGAAAAAGGTACCAGGGGCATCTCATGGGGCCCGTTACTGACCCCAGGCCTTCGGGCAGTGCCCGAGTTTCCAAATGGTCAGTCCGCCCCTGGTCCCACCATTTGGCTTCTTCTAGTAGTTGGATACTTGGCCTCCTCTTCTTCTCAAGAACATTGATGCTGCTAACTACAAGCACTGAAACACATAAATAGACTACTTAATGGTTCTTGAACCTCAGTAATAAATCGATTCCAGTGATATCTACAGTATTTTCTTAGACCATCTAACCATACTCAGGACAATGGGTCCCACCATTTGGCTTCTTCTAGTAGTCGGATACTTGTCCTCCTCTTCTTCTCAAGAACATTGATGCTGCTAACTACAAGCACTGAAACACATAAATAGATTACTTAATGGTTCTTGAACTTCAGTAGTAAATCGATTCCAGTGATATCTATTGCCTTAGACCATCTAACCATACTCAGGACTATGGGTCCCACCATTTGGCTTCTTCTAGTAGTCGGATACTTGGCCTCCTCTTCTTCTCAAGAACATTGATGCTGCTAACTACAAGCACTGAAATACATAAATAGACTACTTAATGGTTCTTGAACCTCAGTAATAAATCAATTCCAGTGATATCTATTTCCTTAGACCATCTAGCCATAATCAGGACTATGGATCCCACCATTTGGCTTCTTCTAGTAGTCGGATACTTTGCCTCTTCTTCCTCTCAAGAACATTGATGCTCCTAATTACAAGCACTGAAACACATATATAGACTACTTAATGGTTCTTGAACCTCAGTAATAAATCGATTCCAGTGATATCTATTTCCTTAGACCATCTAACCATACTCAGGACAATGGGTGATGGAGGAAGGGGAAGGTCTGTCCTACAGCCAGGAAAAAACCAACATGGCAGGAGGTAGACTTCCCCTTTAATAACTCTCCGCTCTTCAGTTCCCTTTAATCTAAGCTTATAGCATTTCTTATTTGTCCTCTAAAAGCTACCTCGAGCAGCTCCGCCGGAGATACTGGCGGCTCCAGGCACACGCTGGTTACCATGGTGCCAGGGAGTAGGTACATACGGCACAGATCATGCTCAGCTCTATTGACTTGCTAAGGTAACAGCGAGAAAAAGTCTATTTCCACCAAAGCAGGAATGCAGCTAGACTAATTAAAATGTTATCAGACAAAGCGATCATTACGGGGTGTTGACAATAGACGGATGGTGCGTAAATGATGCTAGACCCTTTCAAAGGCCCACATCGGGGTCATTGTAAAGAGATAATTAACAACCACACGCTTAAAAGGTTAAGACTGCATGTTCCAAAAATAAAAGGGAAAATGTTGCTATTTAAGAGTTTACGTGTGTGCAAGATTGTGTGCGTTTATGTTTATGTTTTGTACTGAAAAAAAAAAAAAAGATACATGGTGGACTTTAATTTAGCAATGCGTCCCGCAAGATCCGCCCATCTGGATTGCATTTATTTGCACCTTTTTTCTCTCATTTTGTAAAAAAAATAAAGTTGATCTCCAGGCAGATATAAAAGTCCATTATGCATTTTTTTTGTAAGCAGTGTAATTACCTGAATATGGCCTGGTATCAGCCTCCCTGTACAGCAGAGCTCAGACTGGGAAAGGAAGAAGAAACACAGAGAGCCACTCAGCTCAGCTAACATGCTGATAGGAGAGAACAAAATGAGATGATCTCCTTAGCCCGCTGCTTCTCCTTTTACTGTCCAGTCATTGGCTGGGGGGAGAGGGAAAAGACCTGAAATATAACATGAAATATGAACAAAGCATATCCCTCTACAGCCACTTGTCCTCCAGAAGATGTACCACCCATCATGACCAGGACATTGTTTGCTATACGGCGCTGCGCTACTTTAACTGGCAATTGTACGGTCATGCAACCCTGTACACAAATGAATTTTATAGAAAAAATTTTTACACAAACAGAGATTTGTGTTGGTGGTATTTGATCACCGCTAGGTTTTTTATTGTTTGTGCTTTAAATTAAAAAACACAGATTTTTTTTTTTAACCATTAGCCGCCCGGCCAATGGCCGTTTGGCGGCTTCAGATGTGCCTCTTCATTCCGGGTGCACGCCATTTGGCGTGCTCCCGCACATGCGCCGTTTGCAGTAATGCAGAGCGGCGCAGCAGCGGGATCTGTCACGGCCCGTGCACCTCGGACACGGCCGATGACAGATCCGAGTACCGGCTCCCGTTGCAGGTACCATGTGACCTGCTGTGACCAATCACAGCAGGTCACATGACAGTTGTATACAATGGATGGCTTCATTCATGATGCCATCCATTGTATACTAGTGCCTAGCTGTGAATGGTCACAGCTAATCACATGCACATGTCATGTGATTAGCTGTGACCAAATCGCAGCTAAGCACAAAAAAAAAAAAAAAAAAAAGTAATTCTTTGCTATAAGCAAATTGTGTAAAAAAAAAAAAAATACTGATCACTTCCCCAAAGTAGTACAGTGTTACTTTGGTAACATTGTACTACTTTGGTCATAGTAAAATATGAAAAAAAAATCTTAAAAAAAATAAAAAAAAATGTAATAAAAAATTAAATATAATAAAAAAATAAAAAAAAAATTTAAAAAAATATATATATATATTTTTTTTTCATACTGTCACCAGTCAGTGTCCCTGTTAACCGCCATGCCAGTTATATGATGACGCTGTACTGCACTGGTGACAGTATGTAAAAAAAAAATAGTGAAAATAATTTTTTTAATTTTTTCATTTTCCGAAAAATTATGACATAAAAATACAACTTCAAAAACTCGCCATGCCTCTTATGAAGTACGTCGGACTGTCTACTCTGCAAAAAGGGGTCATTTGGGGGATATCTGTACTATTCTGACATTCTTGGACCTCAAGAAATTAGATTGGCCGTCAGTACTTCAGGATTGATCAATATTCAGATCTATACCATAGTTTGTGAACTCTATAACTTTCCTACAAACTAAATAATACATCCTAATTTGGGTTATTTTCACCAAAGACATGTAGCAGAATACATCTCGGCCTAAATTTATGAAGAACAATTATTTATTTGTAAACTTTTATAACAGAAACAAAGAAAAATGTGTTTTTTTTTCAAAATTTTTGGTCTTTTTTTGTTAATTTAGCAAAAAATAAAAACCCCAGCGGTGATTAAATACCACCAAAAGAAAAGCTCTAGTTGTGTGAAGAAAATGATAAAATTTTAGTTTGGGTACAATGTTGTATGACCGTGCAATTGTCATTCAAAGTGTGAGAGCGCTGAAACCTGAAAAATGGCCTGGGCAGGAAGGTGTAAAATTGCACGGTATTGAAATGGTTAAATAACAATGATTTTTGCTTTTTGCTATAAAACATACCCAATAAATATACAAAAAATAACAAATATGAACAAAGCATATCCCTCTACAGCCACTTGTCCTCCAGAAGATTTACCACCCATCATGACCAGGACATTTTTTGCTATACGGCACTGCACTACTTTAACTAGCAATTGTGCGGTCATGCAACAATGTACAAAAATGTATTTATTTTTTTCACACAAATAGAGCTTTTTTTTGGTGGTATTTGATCACCACTGGGGTTGTTTTTTTTTGTTTTTTGTGCTTTAAATTACAAAACACAGATAAATAAAAAATGTTTTGCTTTTTGCTATAAAACATGCCCAATAACAAAAAATAACAAATATGAACAAAGCATATCCCTCTATAGCCACTTGTCCTCCAGAAGATTTACCACCCATCATGACCAGGACATTTTTTGCTATATGGCAGTGAACTACTTTAACTGGCAATTGTACGGTCATGCAACACTGTACACAAACAACATTTATAACATTTTTTTCACACAAATAGAGCTTTTTTTGTTGTTCTTTGATCACCACTGGGTGCTTTATTTGTTGTGCTGTAAATTAAAAAACATAAATAAAAAAAAAACGTTTTTTACTTTTTGTTATAAAACATACCCAATAACAAAAAATAACAAATATGAACAAAGCATATATCTCTATAGACACTTGCCCTCCGGAAGATTTAACCCCCCCCCCCCCATTATGACCAGGACATTTTTGCTATGTGGTGCTGCTCCTTTAACTGGCAATTGTGCGGTCATGCAACACTGTACACAAATTAAATTTATTAATCAGCGGTTCCAACCTCAGAAGTCATGGCATCAAAGGGTATGTGTGGGTTCATCTTTACATCCTGTCTCCCAGTCATAGCCTGTCTTCTTGTGGATGACGCTTCATCTCTTCAGTTCTTCCACGCTCAATGACACCAATGATGGGACTTCTTTTATTCTCAATGACACCAATGATGGGAGTTCTTTTATTCTCACTGATACAACAATGGGACTTAATTTTTTCTCACTGACACCAATGATGAGACTTATGTTATTCCTGTTTTTTCTTTAATGTACTCCCCCCCTGGGTACTTTGCTCCCAGTCATAGCTTGTCTTCATGTGGGTGACCCCCATCTCTTCAGTTCTCTCCCACCTCTGTTTATCTCTTTCCATTCTTGTTCCCCCTTCACTCTCTTTCCAACGAAGGGACTTATTTTATTCCCACTGACACAAAAATGGGATTTATCCCACTGACACCAATGATGGGGCTAATTTTATTTCAACTGGCACCAGCGATGGGATTTATTATTTTGCCACTGACATCAATGATGGAGTGTACATTATCCCACTAACCTCAATGATTGAATTTGTTTTAATACCACTGACACCAATGATATGACTTAATTTATTCTCATTGACAACAATGATGGGACTTGTTTTATTATCATTGACACCATTGGTGTGATTTATCTATTCTCATTGACACAGATAACAGCATTTATTTTAATAGACTGACACCAATAATGGGACTCGTTTTATTCTCATTGACACCAATGATAGGACTTGTCTTATTCTCACTGACACCAATGATGGGACATATTGTATTCACACTGACACAACAATGAGACTTATCCCACTGACACCAGTGATGGTATTGTTTTTTCAACTGACACTAGTGATGGTATTTATTTTTTTGCCACTGGCATTAATGGTGGTATCCCACTGACACCAATGATGGGATTTGTTTTATCCTCATTTACATGAATAATGGGACTTATTTTATCCTCATTGACAACAATGATAGAACTTGTTTTATTCTCATTGACACCAACGATAGGACATATTTTATTCTACTGACACCAGTGATGGGACTTATTTTATCCCACTGACACCGATAATGGGATTTATTTTATTCTCACTGACACCACTGATGGGACTTATTTTATCCCACTGACACCGATAATGGGATTTATTTTATTCTCACTGACACCACTGATGGGACTTATTTTATCCCACTGACACCAATAATGGGATAAATTTTATTCTCACTGACACCACTGATGGGACTTATTTTATCCCACTGACACCAATAATGGGATAAACTTTATTCTCCCTGACACCACTGATGAGACTTATTCCTTCTTTCCCATATGTGTGCCCCCAGGCCCTCTTGACTCACACTGCGCACACCTCATTTTTCTTTTCAAGCCCTTTGAGGTGTCCCTCCTAATTATTTTCAATTGTTTGAAACTATGATAAGGGATATATCTTTAAGAGCCTCTCATTAACCCCTTAATGCCGGCATCTCCTTGCTCTTTAAGGAGTTTCTGATGCCTGGAGGTTTATGATCATGTGATCGCAGTGATTGTCTCTCACAGATATCATATGATCGGAAAGCTTCCAAGGGCAAGTATCGATCAGGAGCTTTCCATTAGAGACCTGTAAGTGTGCTGGGAGTGTGCAGGATTATTCCCTGGATCAATAATAGTGGAATCTACTTAGAGGGTTATTTCACTTTTTTTTAGAAGAAATGGAAAGGTGAACTAACACTGTACACCCTGCCCACTCACCTGGTCCCTGCTGTACCTACCTCCGTCCGAGGGTGCTGAGCTGTCAGTGCATACATAGCCCATGTAGTGGCTTTGAAATCCCTGCTCTTCTACTTCTACTTTTCCAGGACAGATCAGTGAGATTCTGACTGGTCATCACCAGCACAGAACATCGCTCTGATCCGTCCCAGAAGTGCTGCAGATAGAAGAGGGAGAAGGGCAAGGATTTCAAATCCCTGGACCACTACTCAGGGTCCATGGGCAGTGGCAGCTCAGCAATCTGGGAGGTAAGTAGAGCTGAGGGTGTACAATGTTAGCTCATTTTGATTCTGTGTACATACAGACAGGGGCACTGCCCGAGGGCCCAGGGTCAGTAGGGGGCCCCATGAGATGCCCCTGGTACCTTTCAGAGGCCTTTTTTGGTGTGGTTTGAGTGTGGGCAAGGACACAGGGGCCCCAAGATCCCCTATTGCCCGGGGGCCCCATGAGCTGTCAGTCTGCCCCTGCATACAGAGCAAAGCTTAGTGGTTCCAGCATAAAAAAACTGCACCTACAGGGAAGAAACTCTTGGCGGTTTCACTGTGTCATGTGACACAGGGCACAAAGCTTGGCGGTTTCTATCAAAAGGGAAACACTGTAGGTGCAGGACACAAATTCTTGCTGGTTTCTTCTGTATGTACGGGATTTGAGCCTTAGCAGGTGATGGTACATTATGGAATTCACCTGTTGATCCTGAGGAAGGAAAAAAAACCCCTTGAGAAGCAAGATATAATTTGCTCCAACGGGAAAAAATTCCTTCCTGACGCCTGAAGGCGATTGTTGGATTATCCCTTGGATCAACCATCTATGGTGTTGACAATGATGGTAACATTTCTGTGATCTTAACAAATTGTCAAATTTTTTTCCTGAATCTTTGCAGAACGATGTCGACATCTTCTACCCATTCACATGCGTGCCCACATGCTGTTGATGTATGTGAACATGGGTAAGTGTATCTCCTCTCCTGGATTCCTTGAAGGTTTAGGCATTATAGCTGATGGAGAAATCTGTCCGTCCATTTCCATGTCCATGGGCTGTAAAAAGAAAACACATAGGTCATATTCAGTGTTTATAGATCTCTGGTCTTATTGTTCAGTAATGACCATCTCTCTCAATACAAACTAGAGCCGATCTCTTCTTCCTCATTTCCATGCAGTGGGAGAGTAGATAGGATACAAATCTAGAGGCAAACTATGTGTCTATACCCAGTGCTTCCAGCACATGGTGATGGCTGACGTCACATCTTATAGACCTCATAGAGATGATATCATGTACCATTGTACTCTAACTCCCAACTGTGCATAGAAAGATATCTTCTTATCATCTCCTCTCATGGAAAAGGGATCAGTCGAATGATTAGTCTGTGAGGTTTTCCTGCAGGCTGGAATATGTGTGTGTTCCCTACATTATCTGTAAGGACACAGCATTGCTCCGGTCTGATAGATATATAGTAATATCATCCCATTAGGATTTGTGTACTTACCATTTCCTCCATTAACCTCCCTGGCGGTATGATTATTTCAGATTTTTGGTGCTGAAAGCGGTACCATTATTTTGCATGGAAATTTGGCGCTTTATATTGTAGGTCTGTAATTTTTAGGAATAACTCACTTAAATCCGTCCAAACAAGAGTCTAGTAAACATCCCGGGTAGGATAAAACTTGAAACACAAAATCATAAATTATAATTTAATAAATAATCATAAAAAACAATAATATAATAAATTTAATTCAATAATATAATCAAACCAAAAGCACTGAAATTTGAAATATAGCGCCAAGTTCGCAATCACTGAGCAAAGTCACAGAATCGTTTTCAGTGTCTGATGACGAATTTCCCCCACGAATCATTATCACTCAATTCTGCAAGTGGTTCTGATTTACCATCGCTGTTCTCTAGCCCGTCTAAAACTGTTTTTGACCTAAAGGGACGCTTTTTGGACGCCATGGATGTTTCTCAGTTTCCAGGCAGAAAGAACAGTAAAAATGCAGGCAGGGTGCAGGACAAAGCACTCGGGACAAAATGTATGTGACATGGTTTGATACAGTAATGTTTTACTATGTGATTTTAGTGATTTTAGTGAATGTCACTTTTTGTCATTTTCAAATTTCCCGCCGTTCCGTCCCCGTGAAGAAGGGGAGTGGTATGGGTGAAGAGAACAGGACAGTGATGGTGAATGGGGTGGTATGGGTGAAGGGAACAGGACAGTGATGGTGAATGGGGTGGTATGGGTGAAGGGAACAGGACAGTGATGGTGAATGGGGTGGTATGGGTGAAGGGAACAGGACAGTGATGGTGAATGGGGTGGTGTAGGTGAAGGGAACAGGACAGTGATGGTGAATGGGGTGGTATGGGTGAAGGGAACAGGACAGTGATGGAGAAGGGAGGTGGTATGGAGAGGGGAACAGGACAGTGATGAAGAAATTGGGGTAGTATGGGTGAGGACAACAGGCTAGTGATGGAGAAAGGGGTGGTATGGGTGAGGGAACAGGGCAACAATGGAGAAGGGAGGTGGTATGCAGAGGGAAACAGGACAGTGATGACGAAGGGGGGTAGTATGAGTGAGGAGAATGATGAAGGAGGTGGTATGGTTTAGAATTTTTTTTCGTTGTTCTTTGAAATGCGTCGCCATCTGTTTATACTGTTGGTATGGTTTAGGGTAACAGGGCAGTGATGGAGAAGGTAGAAGGTATGGGTGAGAGTAACAGGACAGTGATGAAGGGGGTGAGAGGAACAGGGCAGTAGTAATAAGAGAGCAGAGAAAAGGAAGGTTGGTTTAGTAACAGCTGAAGGGTAGAGGTTTACCATGATGGCAGGGAGGGTTAGGATGTACAGCTCCATCTCCACATAGAGGTGTAGTTTCTGGTACCGATGTCATGCCGCTGCACGAGGCCGGGTTGCCAGCGGCTTTCTATGTGAGCGCTTTTGTTTGATCTTAATGTGGATTGTTTTTATACAATATTTTAATAAATTACTGCACTATTGTAGATTATCCCTGACTCCTGGTGAGTTTTATTTATGTTAGCTCACTTTCATCTGGAGGTGCCATGGGATTATTGGGAAGCTTTCCACGCACTCTGGGAAGTGCTGACATGAGTCACAGGCGCATATGCCGTTGTAAGGGAAGCCATCCATTCTGGTGAGTGTTGACTTCACAGGGAGACAGTGGCTGGTCTTTGAACACTTAAAGAAGAGTGATTTCACTTCTGAAGGTGGCAGATTGTTTCTTCAATTTCCATTTACTGAGAACAATGTATCACTGAGACATTTTATTGTCTGAACTGACTTATTTTGCACATTGATTGATATACTTTGCAATTTGCACAAAGTGGCACTACACATTTTTGTTTTTTATGTTGATTTGGGTTTGTTATACTACCTGTATGTGAAAGCTGCTGTACACTTTTTTTGTTTTCAACAGCACAAATTGTATTTATATAGTAATCGGATTGCAATGTATGTGGCCTTGTTGTGTATATGACCCCGAGTGTTGAGTAGCAAGCATTTTCTGTAGGAAGCCTCTACACGGCTAGTTACTTAACTCCAACAACCGTATCGGAAAAATCCCCCATTAAGCTGTGGAACATATCTCCTTTAACAAAGTGCGGACCAAGCAGGAGGCTTGGGATAGCTTTCAAAATGAGACCAAATTAGCCTGAAACAGCAAAAAATCCATCCACTCCCCATCGTACACAATAGCTGAGTTGGCATGTCGTATGTTTGATGCAGGGTTGGGTGAAGGCAGCTCGTTCCAAAATGCTGCTATCCAGAGCAGATGGTGCAAACACGCGTATAGCAGCAGTGCACAAAGACTCGGGTGTACTGTTATGACAGACTGCAGCAGTACTGGCCTCTGTTTCCTAACCACTTCCTCCGAGCGCCTCGCATTACCAGGATGGGAGCCAATGACACATACTAACTAGGAAAGTTCCAACGTCTAACTAGAGTCCTGTGCATAGAGGTGTATGACATATGTGAATTAGAAGATGTAAACCGACCAGTCCACCGAACATAATAGACGCATAATATTACGCAAGGAATACCTAGTTTGCCATTGCCAGTTGACATCCTCTGTAAAATTTCAATTCGCTATGCTGATCAGCCAAGCGACTAGCATTTTTAAAAAAAGATAGGACATCCTCCACGATGGGTGTCAAAGGGTAATTGAATCTAAAACTATTAAATGATCCACCCCTGAGCAAAACTCTATTTCGGTTATAGCAACTGTTGGGTGTCTGGTTCCCGTTGTTTGGCAGTTTACCTCCTGCCGTGATCTTCTGCTTGTGTTTTCAATGCTGCCAGTCTCAATTCTAAACATTCTGGCCGACTATTTTGCTTTTGATTGTTGATTTGATATGTAATTCCGGTTGAATGTTAGGCTGGCCGTACACTAGGCAAATTTTGTCCGGTTCTCGATGCATGGGTGACTCTGTCACTCTGTCACCACTCTCCCACCCAACATCCTTTTCATTGATTTGATTTCAGAACAACAGCACCTACATCTAGAGATTATATAACCTTTTTGTGATATACCATAAAATAATGATAATAATATAAAACATTAAAAAATTAGAATCAAACCATAAAGTGTCCAATACCAATAAAGTCCCAAAAGTGTCCAAAAATCCAAAATTTCCAAACTTGCATCCAATAAGAAGGATTGACTCCTATTTAATCCGGCGAAAACCTCAAAATAAAGAAATAAATCCTCTAGTGTATTACCTTTTATACAAAAAGACTAATTATTCAGTGCAAATCACAAACCACTCCAAAGAAAAGTGCCAAAAAAAAATAATAATTCCTTACTCTGTGATCACTGCAACACTGTGTAACACTGTCAACCAGCACCCAATGGTGCTAAATACTATTACCCTCTGTAAGTATTAATCGGCTTATCAATACTATGGATCATAATCCTCCATTCTCTCTTCAAAGATAATTTTCCAAGGTCCTCAGAAAGACAAGAAGGGTCTTAAGACTGATCTTCAAAGCATAGGGAAAATTTAATAGTAACTTACATTAAAAATACAGAGATTCCAGCTCTGACCATGGCTCCTGTACAGGCTTCAACAAACAATGCAGAAAACCATGTGTGGATAACCAACAAAATGGCTGCGGCGACACTTCCGGTTAGCGTGCGTGCGTCTTGACGTCACTCCTCTAACGCGTTTCGTCACTTCTGGACTTCGTCTGAAGTATATCACAAAAAGGTTATGTAATTTGAACTTTCTAGGGAGAAAGTGTGACTTTTTGAGGGGATTGTAGTGGAGGAGGTTATATATTTATTTGTTTACATCTAGAGATTGTCCATCTGCAATGTAAGGAGAGAATGGAGAAATCTAAAATTGGCTGAACTAAAAAAATCTTATAGTGTATGCAGGGGCGGGCTGACCATTTGGAAACTCGGGCCCGGGGTCAGTAGGTGGCCCCATGAGATGCCCCTGGTACATTTTTCATAGGCTTTTTTGAGTTTGGGCAAGGACACAGGGGCCCCATGATCCACTATTGCCCCATGAGTTGTCAGTCCGCCCCTGAGTGTATGGCGAGCTTGAGTTGTCATTAGTACGGCTGGGATCTGTGAAGGTTAAACAACAAAAACCATATCCAAGGATAACTAACAAGGACCTGGGACTCTGCATGCTCTACATGCTCTATGACCTTAGGGGGGGGGGGGTGCACTGAACTACTACTGGTGGCATTTGGTACAAGGTTTCCACCCTAAATATATATATATATATATATATATATATATATATATGTGAAAAAAGTAAAAAAAGTATTTGCACCTTCCTGATTTTTTTTGCCATATTTTTTACACTTCAAAGATTTACATCATCAAACACATTTTAATACTACACAAAGATAACCTAAGTAAATACAAAATGCAGTTTTTATTAAGGGAAAAAAGCTGTGCAAACCTTCCTGGCCCCATGTGAAAAGGTAATTGCCCCCTTAACCCCCTGCTGCATAACTCAAAGGTGCTTGAGCTTGAGGTCACAAATGGCCAGACTTTCTCCTTCAAAATTTTCTGGTAGAGCACAGAATTCACGGTTCCATCAATTATGGCAAGTTGTCCATGTCCTGAAACTGTAAAGCATCCCCAGACCATCACACTACCACCACCATGTTTGACTGTAGGTATGATGTTCTTTTTATGAAATGCTATGTTAGCTTTACGCCAGATGTAATGGGTTGCACACCGTCTAAAAGCTCAACTTTTGTCTCATCAGTCCCTAGAATATTTTCCCAAAAGTCTTGTCTTGAGATGTTTTTTGGCAAATGTGGTCCGAGCCTTTGTGTTCTTTTTGGTCAGCAATGGCTCTCACCTTGGAATTCTCCCATGGATGCCATTTTTGCCCAGTCTCTTTCTTATTGTTGACTCATGAACACTAGCCTTAACTAAGGCAAGTGGGGCCTGCAGCTCTTTAGACTACCACTGTAAGGGTTTCATTCTTCCCACTGACTACTACTGTAAGGGTTTTATTCTTCCTGGGGACCAAAACTGTAAAGGCTTCATTCCTCCTGCTGACCACCACCGTAAGGTCTTCATTCTTCCCGCTGACCAATATCGCAAAGATTTCATTATTTTTGCTGACCAAAACTACTGGTTTCATTCTTCTTGCTGACCACCACTATAAGGGTTTCATTCTTCCTGCTGACCACCACTATAAGGGTTTCATTCTTCCTGCTGACCACCACTATAAGGGTTTCATTCTTCCTGCTGACCACCACTATAAGGGTTTCATTCTTCCTGCTGACCACCACTATAAGGGTTTCATTCTTCCTGCTGACCACCACTATAAGGGTTTCATTCTTCCTGCTGACCACCACTATAAGGGTTTCATTCTTCCTGTTGACCACCACTGTAAGGGTTTCATTCTTCCTGTTGACCACCACTGTAAGGGTTTCATTCTTCCTGCTGACCACCACTGTAAGGGTTTCATTCTTCCTGCTGACCACCACTGTAAGGCTTTCATTTTTCCTGTTGACAAAGACTAAGGGTTTCATTCTTTCCAATGACCACCAATGTAAAGATTTCATTCTTCCGACTGACCACCATAAAAGGGCTGCATTCTTCCCACGGAACACCATGAAAAGGTTTCATTCTACATACTGACCTCCAGTGTAAGATGGCATTTTTCCCACTGACCCCTGATGGACTTGTTTTAATAAGGGTTACCTGAAACCAGAAAATTATCTTAGGGGTTCCTCTGGGGTAATAAAGTTGAGAAAGGCTGTTCTATACCATTTAAACATCCACCAGTGAATGTTATTAGAAATCTTTATATAAACTCATTTAAGAATGTTATGTAATTTATTATTAGTGGCCCTTTGAGGGATGTTTAAACAACCGCATTGTATGGAAAGCAGTTTTGACTTATGCTTACAATTACTAGAGGAAAAGGCAACCCGTATTAGTCAAAACTAATAAAGTAGACCTAGGATACATTTTTCCAGGATAAGTGAATATATGCTGAGTGATGTATAATTTTAACAATTAGGGGCAATTCCCACCAGCGGGATTGCACTCTGCTCCTTATAGTGTGCAGGTACTGGTGTGCATTGTGTAGGGGTGGTGCAATGCGTTGTTACAACACATTGCACGGTATACTTTTTTTATATATATAAATATATATACAGTTGTATTCAAAATAATAGCAGTGTGTTGAAAAAAGTGAATAAAGCTCAAAATCCTTCTACTAGCTTTTATTTCCATCCACACAAATGCATTGGGAACACTACACATTCTATTCCAAATCAAAACATGAAGAAAAATATATCAAATTTGTGTTGTTCCTCTAAACAAATTGAAGAAAAGTGAATATTAGACTGTTCAAAAAAATAGCAGCGTTTTGATTCTTCTTTACAAACTCAGACATTCACTATATAAACTGAAAAATGTTTGAAGATTTTGCTTTCCTTTGAATCACTTAATGAATATTTAGTTGTAGTCGCACTGTTTCTGAGAATTGCTGTACATCTGTGTTGCATGGAGTCACCAACTTCTGGCCCCTGTGATCAGGTATTCCAGCCCAGGATGATTGGACTACATTCCACAGTTCTTCTCTATTTCTTGGTTTTGCCTCAGAAACTGCATTTTTGATGTCACCCCACAAGTTTTCTATTGGATTAAGATCCGGGGATTGGGCTGGCCACTCCATAACGTCAATCTTGTTGGTCTGGAACCAAGATGTTGCCCGTTTACTGGTGTGTTTGGGGTCGTTGTCTTGTTGGAACACCCATTTCAAGGGCATTTCCTCTTCAGCATAAGGCAGCATGACCTCTTCAAGTATTCTGATGTATTCAAACTGATCCATGATCCCTGGTATGCAATAAATAGGCCCAACACCGTAGTATGAGAAACATCCCCATATCCTGATGCTTGCACCACCATGCTTCACTGTCTTCACAGTGTACTGTGGCTTGAATTCAGTGTTTGGGGGTCGTCTGACAAACTGTCTCCGGCCACTAGACCCAAAAAGAACAATCTTACTTTCATCAGTCCACAAAATGTTGCGCCATTTCTCTTTAGGCCAGTCAGTGTGCTCTTTGGCAAATTGTAACCTCTTCAGCACATGTCTTTTTTTCAACAGTGGGACTTTGCGGGGGCTTCTTGCAGATAGCTTTCAATCCTTGTCGGCGTAGTGTGTTACCAATTGTTTTCTTGGTGACTGTGGTCCCGGCTGCCTGGAGATCATTGAGAAGATCCTCACGTGTAGTTCTGGGATGATTCCTCACTGTTCTCATGATCATTGACACTCCACGAGGTGAGATCTTGCATGGTGCACCAGACCTAGGGGGACTGACAGTTGTTTTGTGTTTCTTCCATTTGCAAATGATTGCACCAACTGTTGTCACCTTCTCACCAAGCTGCTTGGAGATAGTTTAGTAGCCCAGTCCAGCCTTGTGTAGGTCTACAATCTTGTCCCTGACATGCTTGGACAGCTCTTTGGTCTTTGCCATGGTGGAGAGTTTGGGATCTGATTGTTTGATTGCTCCTGTGGACAGGTGTCTTTTATACAGATAACAAAATGAGATTAGCAGCACTCCCTTTAAGAGACTGCTTCTAATCTCAGCTTGTTACCTGTATGAAAGACACCTGGTAGCCAGAAATCCTGCTGAATGATAGGGGATCAAATACTTATTTATCTCATGAACATGCAAATCAGTGCATCATTTGTTAGACATGCATTTCGTTTGAATGTTTTTGTTGCTATTCTGTCTCTGTGTTACAACACACCTACCACTCGATTTTTAGACTGATCATTTCTTTGCGAGTGGGCAAACATTCAAAATCAGCAGGGGATCAAATACTTATTTTTTTCACTATATATATATATATATACTTTATAGAAATATACAAAAAGCACAGCATTTAAATGTATGCATTGGAGTGAATTGCAACAAGCTGCAGTGCATTGACATGCGTTCCAATTTTACACAATGGCAAATGTATGGTATGAATACGGAAATAGAGAAAATAGAAATAGAAATATAGAAATAGAAAATAGAGTACAATTGTTTTCTATGTGCACTTGCATTGAGCTTTCGTTGATCACTGCTGATTAATGCAGCTCAATGTGTCAGGTTTGAATGAGCCCTTACGGGTATTACCTCTTAGGCTGGGTTCACAGGGGTGGCAGATGGGTGGTATAAACTTGCAAATGATCCATGTTTTTCCTATGAAGTATTTCACATTGGATAATTTGATTGTTCAGACAAATTGATTTGCTTTCTCTTTTGCACATACGTATTAGTTAGTAAGGATGCCTGATCAACCAGCTGCGCCATGGCAGTAGGGGGTCCAGTCCAGGCTGGCATGACAGTACCGATTGGCTGCACGAGTACCCATTTTCTTCCACTCTGCTAACTTATATTCTAGTGCAGTCATTCGTTTTCGAAGGAAGAAACTAAATTCATGTATTCAAATGCATGTTTTGAGTTATTCTCCCAAGCCAAGTTTGAGATTCTGCGGTAATAAAAAAAAAACAGATGCAGAACAAAATGCACAAATGGGATATAAAAATTTAAAATGTTGACCTGACATTGTCACAGTGCTCTGCCCCGGAATTCGTGATTGTTTTCACTGTTTGGACTTCCACCTACACACAGGGAACTGTATACCTGAGACTATGGGCTATCATTTCACTAATGATCGGTAACGCCAATGAGTCACGTCCGTATTAATATTCATGAGGTGCCAACGACATTGCTGACATACAGGAATCTTCAACGTTGTTTATGGTAAAGGGAAATTCCAGCTTTCACTTTAATTTATCCAAATAACACACAAGTGGTGAAACTTCCTCTATGTTATATAGAGGTTGTTTGGGCTCAACGCTAGCAAACACTTTTCATTTTGTTTTGGTAAGAGAAGAGTTAAAGGAGACCAAAAAGAGGGGAAATTGAGGCGGAAAGAGTGACAAATAAATTTGGTATATATAATATATATATTGGGCAGCACAGTGGCTAAATGGTTAGCACTTCTACCTGGCAGTACTCGGGTCGTTGGTTCAAATCCCAACCACGGCACTACCTGCCTGGAGTTTGCATGTTCTCCCTGTGCCTGTGTGGGTTTCCTCCAGGTACTCTGGTTTCCTCTCACACTCCAAAGACATGCTGCTAGGTGAAATGGATCATGTCTAAATTATCCCTAGTATGTGTATGTATGATGTGAGTTAGGGACCTTAGATTGTACACCCCTTGAGGGTTAGGGACTGATGTGAATGTACAATATATATGTAAAGTGCTGAGCAAATTTACAGCACTATATAAGTACCTGAAATAAATAATATATATATATATATATAAAATACATGAGAGGTTTTAAAGTCAAGCCAGGACTTTTAATTTTACAGGTATAAAAGAGGATGCTAACATCCATTAATGTAAGGGACATTTTTCCCACTGATCACCAATATAAAGGACATTCTGCCCACTGACTTCCAACAGAAAGCTCATTCTCCCACTGACCATCAATGTAGGGGACATTCTTCACACTGACCATCAACGTAAGGGGCATTCTTCCTACTGACCACCCGTATAAAGGACATTCTTCCCATTGTCCACCAATGTAAAGTGCATTCTTCCCACTGACCACCAATATCAGGGACATTCTTCCCACTGACCACCAATATCAGGGACATCCTTCCCACTGACCACCAATATCAGGGACATCCTTCCCACTGACCACCAATATCAGGGATATCCTTCCCAGTGACCACCAATATCAGGGACATCCTTCCCACTGACCACCAATATCAGGGACATCCTTCCCACTGACCACCAATATCAGGGACACCCTTCCCACTGACCACCAATATAAATGGCATTCTCCCTACTGTCCACCAATTTAAGGAGCCTTCTTCTCACCAATGTACGCTTAGAACCTTCCTAGTTAGGTTGGAAGAGTTTAGGTAAATTTAGTTTTTGGCTTTCCTGTAGCATGGGGGCAATGATCAATTGCTATTGGCTGTCCTGGGTTCTGCTGGTGCAGGTGCAACTTCCTCCCCCTACATTACAGGGAGTTCTGAAATATAGTGGGTTGGGAGAGGCAGACCCTGGCCTGAATATTCATGCAAGCTCAGCCAATCCTTGGTTGGGAGAGTGACCAGCATGGGGCTGAGAGGGGTATGAATAGTCTGGGGTCTAAAACAGCAGATTCTTGTTCTGGCGTGAAGCAGATCCAGCCTTAGGATTGAAGCCCCCTGGGTTGTCAGCTACAGAACAGAAGAAGTCCTGTTTGGGGTCCCAGCTCCAGCTAGAGCTTGGTGACCCCCCCATCCAGAGTACCCTGAAGCAGTGCAGGACATTTTGAAGAAGATCCAGGCTGCAGGAATCCAGTACAGAGGCTAGGTGGTACTGTAAGTAGCATTATACTACCCAGGGCACAGTGAGTCAAAGATCTTAGACTGTCCTTGCCACCTTTTTTGAGAACTCACTACAGTTTTCTTGAATCAGGATTATACCACTGCCAAGGGGTCCCCTGCATTCTGGTTTTCTTAAACTCTGAATTCAAGAGGGTGGTTACACTCTGAAGGAGCAAATTAGTTACAAGTGCCCTCTATTGCATTTCTGCTATTTTGGGAGCAGGAGCGGACTGATAACTCATGGGGCCCTCGGGCAGTAGGGGATCATGGGGCCCCTGTGTCCTCACACACACTCAAACCACACCCAAAAAAGCCTATGAAAGGTACTAGGGGCATCTCATGGGGCCCCCTACTGACCCTGGACCCTCGGGCAGTGCCAGAGTGCCCAAATGGTCAGTCCGCCCCTGTTTGGGAGTATTCCAAGGCTCCCCCTCACCCCATCCAAGTTAAACCAGCAAATAAACTGAGAAAAAGGACGATGCACTACCTGTTCCCTGACTTGAGTGACTGTGAACTACTCTGTGCCTGGCTGCCATGTGCCTGTCAGGGAATGGACCCCAGGATCAAAGAGCCAGCCCTGGTCTAGACCGCAGGGGTGTCAAACTGGTGGCCCTCCAGCTGTTACGAAACTACAAGTCCCATCATGCCTCTGCCTTTGGGAGTCAAGCTTGTAACTGTCAATCTTGAATTGCCTCATGGGACTTGTAGTTTGGCAACAGCTGGAGGGCCACCAGTTGGACACCCGTGGTCTAGAGTCTGTACTACATAAGGAGCATTCTTCCCACTAACCACCAATGTAGGGGTTTCATTATTCCTGGGAAATCTTTCCCATTGACCACCATACTAATGTACTGTGAGCTGTAGATATTGTAATTATTGTCAGGGATTCCGTGAGATCTGAAATTCCTTTTTTTTTTTTTTTCCAAAAACAATTTTTATTGAGAAAAGAGGCACAATGATAACATATACAGGTTACATTCAGATCATGGATAGTCTCAGCATGTATCCCCTGTCAGGATATACATCTGAAGTATACATGTTTCATCACATAACAATGCTGAAAACAATAATAAACGAAAAACAAAATCCAAACAAAAATAGACAGGAAAGATGATGTGAACATAACAATTGGGTACATAAATTAGCAAATCATCATATAGTCCCTTTAATTACAGAATGCAATACATGGTGGAAGGGTGGTTATATCAGTTGGTTGTTGGATGTCCACCCCTGGGGGTGGAAGCTTATGAACTGTATTTGTACCTGTGGGTCTTCCGGTAATCAAATTTCACCTAAACACAAAGAAGTGGGAAGGTAATGGCAAGAGTGTAGGATAGAGAGAGTGAGGAAAAATAGGGGGCTGAAATGTATTTCAAGGGTTCCTCCATGTAAAACGGTTGAGAGAGGCTGGTCTACAGAAACCCAAATGGGCGCTGTAACAAGTACTACTGAGCCAGCTAGAAATACAGGGGCACAGAGGAAATGATTGTACATCGGGGCTCAGAGAGATTACATTCCATCATACTAAATTCACCAATAAAAAGTGAATGGGTTATTATTTTAAATCCCTAATGTGGAAAGTGCTCACAATCTGTATTATTTCAGATGGGCAAGAATATTGGAATCGGTGCTTCTCGAAAGCCATATTTTTGGTTGGCCATCCCTTTGTTGCGTGTGTGTCTTACCACCGATTAGAGACCTCAATACGAAAGGTCGAAGGCAGAGGTGGGGATTAACCATTGCCTTGAAATACAGCTCTTCCGTGACTAGACAGCGATTTCTTCCATGGATTACAGGCAGACCGTAATTGTTTCACAGTTTAAGCAGGAATTTAAAAGGGTCAGTCCACCCATAATTGATTCGTCATATATTGGCAGATGCTGGAGAATTGAACTCTGTGCTTATGAGCGCAACATTTTTATTACTTCTGCTGAAAGTGAAACTTCAGACAGCTATAAACACAATGAAGGCAGCTCTGTATTCACGAAGACATCATGAAATGGGTTTTTTGGTGTAAGAATCTGAATGTACTCAGAATATCAGCCTATTGCTGTACATCCAACATCTGCCTGGCTCTAGGAAATAGATTGCATTGCTTGCCCCTCCTTACTTCATTTGTTGTGTCTTAAAATAAAGCTCAACTCCAGGCCGCTATAAAAGACCCACATCAGCTATGTGCTTCTACATAATAATTATATTCATAATAATTGTCTATATCAGTGGTCTCCAAACTGCGGCCCTTTGCTTGCCTTTATCTGGTCCTTGGGGCACTTTTCCTCCCATTGATACAAGGCTTTATTCCTCCCACTGGTATCAACAATGGTGCATAGTTCCGGCTACTGACATCAACAATGGGCACCATTCCTCCCACTGATACCAATAATGGGGCACTATTCCTCCCACTGATACCAATGATGGGGCACTATTCCTCCCACTGATACCAATGATGGGGCACTATTCCTCCCGCTGATACCAATGATGGGGCACTATTCCTCCCACTGATACCAATGATGGGGCACTATTCCTCCCGCTGATACCAATGATGGGGCACTATTCCTCCCGCTGATACCAATGATGGGGCACTATTCCTCCCGCTGATACCAATGATGGGGCACTATTCCTCCCGCTGATACCAATGATGGGGCACTATTCCTCCCGCTGATACCAATGATGGGGCACCATTCCTCCCACTGATACCAATGATGGGGCACCATTCCTCCCACTGATACCAATGATGGGGCACCATTCCTCCCACTGATACCAATGATGGGGCACTATTCCTCCCACTGATACCAATGATGGGGCACTATTCCTCCCACTGACACCAATGATGGGGCACTATTCCTCCCACTGACACCAATGATGGGGCACTATTCCTCCCACTGATACCAATGATGGGGCACTATTCCTCCCACTGATACCAATGATGGGGCACTATTCCTCCCACTGATACCAATGATGGGGCACTATTCCTCCCACTGACACCAATGATGGGGCACTATTCCTCCCACTGATACCAATGATGGGGCACTATTCCTCCCACTGATACCAATGATGGGGCACTATTCCTCCCACTGATACCAATGATGGGGCACTATTCCTCCCACTGATACCAATGATGGGGCACTATTCCTCCCACTGACACCAATGATGGGGCACTATTCCTCCCACTGATACCAATGATGGGGCACTATTCCTCCCACTGATACCAATGATGGGGCACTATTCCTCCCACTGATACCAATAATGGGGCACTATTCCTCCCACTGACACCAATGATGGGGCACTATTCCTCCCACTGATACCAATGATGGGGCACTATTCCTCCCACTGATACCAATAATGGGGCACTATTCTTCCCACTGACACCAATGATGGGGCACTATTCCTACCACTGATACCAATGATGGGGCACTATTCCTACCACTGATACCAATGATGGCGCACTATTCCTCCCACTGACATCAATGATGGGGCACTATTCCTCCCACTGATACCAATGATGGGGTACTATTCCTCCCACTAACACCAATGATGGGGCACTATTCCTCCCACTGATACCAATGATAGGGCACTATTCCTCCCACTGATACCAATGATGGGGCACTATTCCTACCACTGATACCAATGATAGGGCACTATTCCTCCCACTGATACCAATGATGGGGCACTATTCCTCCCACTGATACCAATGATGGGGCACTATTCCTACCACTGATACCAATGATAGGGCACTATTCCTCCCACTGATACCAATGATAGGGCACTATTCCTCCCACTGATACCAATGATGGGGCACTATTCCTACCACTGATACCAATGATGGGGCACTATTCCTCCCACTGATACCAATGATGGGGCACCATTCCTCCCACTGATACCAATGATGGAGCACTATTCCTCCCACTGATACCAATGATGGGGCACTATTCCTACCACTGATACCAATGATGGGGCACTATTCCTCCCACTGATACCAATGATGGGGCACCATTCCTCCCACTGATACCAATGATGGAGCACCATTCCTCCCACTGATACCAATGATGGGGCACTATTCCTCCCACTGATACCAATGATGGGGCAGTATTCTTCCCACTGACACCAACAGTGGGGAACCATTCCCTCAGTGACACCAACAATGGGGAAATATTCCTCTCTATGGCACCAAAGATGTGGCACTATTGCTTCCACTAACATCAAGGATGGGGCTTTATTCCTCTCTCTGATACCAGTCATGGAGCATTATTCTTTCCACTGACACCAACAATGGGGCACTGTTCCTCCCACTGACACAAATGGGGCATTATTTATTCCCAATGACACTAGGGATAGGGCACTATTCCTTCCACTGACACCGATGGGGCACTATTCCTTACATTGACACCAACAATAGGGCAATATTCCTCCAACTGACACCAATAATGGGGCACTATTCCTCCCACTGTCACCGATGGGGCACTATTCATTCCCAATGACACCAGGGATAGGGCACTATTCCTTCCCCTGACACTGATGGGGCACTATTCTTTCCACTGACACCAACAATAAGGCACTATTCCTTCCACTGACACCAACAATGGGGCATTATTCCTCCCACTGACACCAATGATGGGACACTATTCCTTCCACTGACACCAATGATGGGGCACTATTCCACAGACACCAATGATGGGGCACTATTCCTTCCACAGACACCAATGATGGGGCACTATTCCACAGACACCAATGATGGGGCACTATTCCTTCCATTGACACAAACAATGGGGTTGTATTCCTCCCTCTACTATCAAAGATGTATTGTTCACTGCCACTGATGCCATAATGGACAGTTTCTATTCCTAATGACCACAGTTTGCCCCCCCCCCCTTGAGTCTGAAGGACCGTAAACAGGATCTTTTTTTTTAGAATTTTTGGATACCCCTGGTCTATATCATTAAATATATATTTTTTAAATGCAAGCAATGTCATTTTTAGATTTTGACCTAGCACCAGCCACTCACTTGTGTTCCCCATGCAGCAGTGCTCAGACTGAGAGAGGGAGATGCCTCACAAGGAGCCAGTAAGCTGTGCTGCAGTGCTCATATGCTAACAAGAAACATGCTGATAGAAGGAGAAAAGCCAAAGCAAGACGAGCTCAACAGCTGCTTCTCCTTTCACTTCTCAGTCACAGGGCGAACAGACAAGAATCGTGGGTTTTACCTAATTACAGCAGAGAAAAAAAAATCAGATCTCTTAACCTACCAGACAGAGCTGTGTAAATCTTAGGACTGAAAGGACAGAAATACACCTTTGTCAGGTAAATAGCATACATATATTCATTTGTAGCTGTTGTTTGGGGTTCAGCCTTAATAAATGTTCTACTTCAAATGCTTTATACAATGACATATCTCCCTAACCCTGTCTGTTTACACAGTATGTCACTTGCTGACTTGGTATCATCCACAGGCAGCTTAACTCTTACATTATAGGAATTATAGATGAACAGTTCCCATAATAAATGGATTCATTTGTAGCTGTTGTTTGGGGTTCAGCCTTAATATATGTTCTACTTCAAATGTTGCTTAAACAATGACATGTCTCCCTAACCCTGTCTGTTTGCACAGTATATCACCTGCTGACTTGGTATCATCCACAGGCAGCTTAACTCTTATATTATAGGAATTATAGATGAACAGTTCCCATAATAAATGGATTCATTTGTAGCTGTTGTTTGGGGTTCAGCCTTAATAAATGTTCTACTTCAAATGCTGCTTTATACAATGACATATCTCCCTAACCCTGTCTGTTTGCACAGTATGTCACCTGCTGAGTTGGTATCATCCACAGGCAGCTTAACTCTTATAGGAATTATAGATGAACAGTTCCCATAATATATTGATTCATTTGTAGCTGTTTGGGGTGAAGCCTTAAAGTACTATAGGAACATTTTTTTTTTCATTTTGGCAGAGCAAGGGAGGGTTATAACCCCAGTCATGTTTTTTTTTTTTTGCCATCTATGTGCCATAGCCAAACAGGAAGTGAGAGGAAATCCCTACAAATAAGGGAATTTCTTGGGGACCCCCAAGCCATTAGAACTAGTGTCCCCATCGGAAGATTTCCCCTCTATTACTTTTCAGGGGACAACCTAAAATTTGGGATTGTTTTACTTTCACTTTCAATGATAATAGTAAACATGGCAAATATGGAGGGTTACACACAGTGGCACAGACAGTGTTCTAATCCCTCTCCACTCTATCCAAAATTAAAAAAAAAAAGTTTTGCCTTTAGCTGTACTTTAATAAATGTTCTATTTCAAATGTTGCTTTATGCATTGACATACCTCCCTAACACAGTTTTGTCTGGATATTATGCCACCTGCTGCCTCGGCACTAACCACAGGCAGCTTAACTCTTCAATAAGATACAAAACTTGAATCCGAGTTGACTTCAGATAATTGAATGCAGTACAGAGGATGTTTTTTCCAGTCTTTTGAAGTGGAAGGAAAACAATGACTTTCCTAATCCCTAGCTCTGCAAAAAAAATGAACACTGACTGAAGGAACATGGCAGAAACTAGGAGGGTCTAGCTAGGACCAGGGGCGGACTGACCATTTGGAAACTCAGGCACTGCCCGAAGGCCCGGGGTCAGTAGGGGGCCCCATGGGATGCCCCTGGTACCTTTTTCATAGGCTTTTTTGATTTTGGGCAAGGACACAGGGGCCCCATGATCCCCTATTGCCCGGGGGGCCCCATGAGTTGTCAGTCCGCCCCTGGCTAGGACTAAATAGGAAGGAAGGACAGCGTGTTTTCATCTCTTGTAGCTAAAAAGTGCGTGATACAGAAAGGTTTAGCAATTTCTACAGTATATAATGTTGATTCTTGGTACAACCATTAGTCCTCGGCAGTAATATATTGCAGTAGCCTATGTGGCCTATCTACCTATTGATTTATACCCTGTTTAATTTTCCAGTGGCATAGCATTGTCTTTTACTCTACTGTAGGTGTGTTTTCTTTGTTTGTCCTCTAACAATTGTATAAAGGTTTTGATTTGCAGTACAACAATGCTCGGATCTTAATTGCTTAATAATAATGCATAGCCTTGAGAGGTGGGATGATCCAAGGTACCTATTGAGAAGTTTCTTCTTTCTTTTTGCTGGAGAATTAGACCATCCTTTTATAGATCTGACAGCAACTGTAACATTAAGAACTCTGCATCTGAGCTACAAAACCACTGCAACAGGATCATTAAAAGAATAATATTTATTTTGCAGTACAGAGGAGGCAAAAAAAAATGGGAACACCACAAGATGGCAAGAGATCTATTGGGGCAGTAGATAAAAGATGGAAGACCATTAATGTGTATTAAAGTGTGGCACAGCTTTACATGTCCTTGTATTCTACCATAGTGGTAGAAAATTTACACAAATGTAAATATGGGTGCAGCGCTAAAATATGAATAAATACAAATATATGAGAAAAGTAGTAAATATAAATAAATAAATATATCACAGTGTCAAAATATATTCAAGGTGACTAATGATGTGCAAAAAGTGGTCTTATACTCTTAGTGATAATATGTCCATGAAGTGACCAAATGATGACATTATATACTGTCACTATAAAGCAGGGGCGGACTGACCATTCGGAAAGTCGGGCACTGCCCGAGGGCCCGGGGTCAGTAAGGGGCCCCATGAGATGCCCCTGGTACCTTTCATAGGCTTTTTTTGGGTGTGGCTTGAGTGTGGGAGAGGATACAGGGGCCCCATGATCACCTATTGCCTGGGGGCCCCATGAGTTGTCAGTCCGCCCCTGGTATAAAGTGACCGCTGGTGCTGTATAAAGTGCCAATAGTGACAAATAAACATCCAAAGAGAAGTGATAAATGGAAGATCCAATATGATCTCAAAAGCTGGTGATCGATATCAACTACCCAACGATATGGTGATGTGCCAAGTAATGTAAGAATTGTGCACTCACCAGATGCGCAATTAAATCACGCATTTAGAGATAAATAATCTCAGTGGTCAGCTGGAGGTCCCTTTAACCACTTGAGCTCCAGAGGATTTACCCCCCTTAATGACCAGGCCTCTTTTTGCTACTCGGCGCTGCAATAATTCAACTGATAATTGCGCGGTCATGCAATGCTGCACCCAAATGAAATTTACGTCCTTTTTTTCACACAAATAGAGCTTTCTTTCGGTGGTATTTGATCATATGTGCGCTTTTTATTTTTCACGCTATAAACAAAAAAAGGCCAAAAATTTTGAAGAAAAACAATATTTTTTACTTTCAGCTATAAAAAATATATAGTAAACTCAAAGCTGGTTATAAATTTAGGCCAAAATGTATTCTGCTACATGTTTTTGGTAAAACAATCCCAAGAAGTGTATATTGATTGCTTTGTGTGGAAGTTATAGCGTCTACAAACTATGGTATAAATACTGCAATTCACGCCATTTTTCTGCTATACAGCGCTGCGCTAGTTTAACGGACAATTGCGCGGTCATGCAATACAGGACATAAATGAAATTTACATCCTTTTTTTCCCCACAAATTGAGCTTTCTTTTGGTGGTATTTGATTGCCTGTGCGGTTTTTATTTTGTGCGCTATAAAAAAAAAGGCTGACAATTTTGAGGAAAAAAAAACAATATTTTGGACTTTTTGCTATAAAACATGTCCAGTAAAAAAAAATGCAAAAATCAAATTTAGTCATAAATTTCTGCCAAAATGCATTCTGCAACATGTCTTTGCTAAAAAAAAAAAAAAACAATACATGTAAATGAATTGGTTTACATGAAAGTTATAGCGTTTACAAATGGCGGGAAAGATACTGGAATTTTTAGCTTTTTTTTTATACTAATAATGGCGCCGATCAGTGACTTATGGCGGCGATCAGAGACTTATGGCAACGACCAGCGACTTATGGCAGGACTGCGGCGGACATTCTGACATTGGGGGGTACTGACTTGGGGTCACTGACATCCCCAAAAACACTAATACAGTGATCAGTGCAAAAAAAAAAAACACTGACACTGTACTAATGGCACTGGGGAGGAAGGGGTTAACTTCATTTTGCAGGGAAGGGTTATCTGTGTGAGGGGGAGTGTTTTACTAGGGGGTGGGGGTGTGTGCTGCACAGGACACCGCTGATCGAGAGAGAAACTCTTCTTTCTCGATCAGCTCGTCCTCGAGCTGTCAGGGAAGTGACAGACAGCACAGCTACTGCAGCTGTGCTCTCTGTCACTGTTTGCCGCCGATCGCCGTGAAACAGCTGGTAAGGACCGGCTGTGACCCAGCGACTGACATCCATGGCGGTGATCGGCGGGACAGATGGGGCGGCGGCGCGCCTCGCGCGTGCCCCGTTTACAAAACACACGTTTTAAAATGTGGTTTTGCCTGCCCGTACCGCCCTGCCACCGTATTTCTACAGTGGCAGGGCGACAAGTGGTTAAGGATATACACAGCCTGGTCTGGAGTTCCCTTCTCTGGTTCCTCTGCAGTCAGCAGTACCTCTGCCGTCCTCTTTATACAGCTCTGTGGGTTGTTAGGCTCACAGAGAGCCCAAAAAAGGATGCCAATAGCGTGATACTGCTTTCAGGAAGTATTTATTCTTTCCATAAAGTGCAAAATACAGAGAGAAAACACACACTGACCATATGAGAATTTTCAAGATGGCCGCCGGGCCTACATGTGGCGCCGGCGGCGTGACGTCATGACGTTGCAGCTCCTCCCTTTTTTGGTACCTTTTTGGTGTTACAGCAGCTAGCCATCTTAGCTCTCACTTTCCTCCCTGTGTTTCCTTACATAAATGTGTTGATCCTGCCCAAGGTACTGCAGGATCCAGTTCCTGGAATCAGGTGACAGTCATGTGTGATGCCTTGTGGACTTCCAAGTAGGGTTGTCAGACTTTGTAAAAATCTTCTTGCTGGAAATACAATTGTACATGATTCAAGAGGGGCACTCTTTACGTCTGGAGGAAAAGAAATGTAATCTCCAAACACGGAAAGGTTTCTTCACAGTAAGAGCTGTGAAAATGTGGAATAGACACCCTCAAGAGTTGGTTCTGGCCAGCTCAGTGGATTGCTTTAAAAAAGGCCTGGATTTTTTCATAGATACACAGAATATAACTGGATACTAACATTTATAGGTAAAGTTGATCCAGGGAATATTCTGATTGCCTCTCGGGGGATCAGGAAGGATTTGTTTTCCCTGCAGGAGCAAATTGGATCATGCTTTGCTGGGGTTTTTTTGTCTTCCTCTGGATCAACTGTGAGTATAGGATTATAACTTTTTTTATTTTTTAATGGTTGAACTGGGTGGACTTTTTACAGCCAGACTAACTATGTAACAGCTTTACCTTGTACCTAGAAAAGTGAAATCAGCTGTAATGATCCTTGAAGGCAAACTCCACCACTTAAACCATGCTTCATCTATATTTAAGGTGTAAAACATAACATGGATTCAAATGGACCCCCTACTCTGAAAAGGTGTGGAGGTTCATCTCCCCCACAGCAGGAGTTACTTTTGATTTTTGCTCCATCCACACAGACACATCAAAGACAGATTTGTAGTTCTCAATGGAACACAAGTCTGGTGATTACCGCGCTCGTGGTCCATTGACACTTCTTCCAGCTCAGTAACTGAACATCCTGAGCTGGAGGAAGAGTCTGCAGGAGCCTGTGCATTGCACCCATTATTATTTTATTACATTTGCAAAATAAATAAATAAATGCACATTTTGTTCTACAAATAAGAAGGAATTAATTTTTTTGCAAAAGCTGGAGTAAGTCTTTAAAGCTGAAGTTTAGTAAAAAAAATTTTTGGGTGGGGGGGTACAGTACCAAACATATTAGTTACCTAGGTCCTCAGTTTGAGAAATGGAGAATGGAGGAGAGTGCCAGAGAACTAGTATGAGTTCAGTAGGTAGGTAAAGGCAACGCGTTTCACTGGCTTACACCTCCCCCTTCACCAAGGCTTAAAGAACCAGCAGCGATTAAAGAAAGAAACAGAACAGGAATGTCTTGGCCAACAAAAATATATGTATCCCAGCCAGGGGCGGACTGACAACTCATGGGGCCCCTGTGTCCTTGCCCAAACTCAAAAAAGCCTATGAAAAAGGTACCAGGGGCATCTCATGGGGCCTCCTACTGACCCCGGGCCCTCGGGCAGTGCCCGAGTTTCCAAATGGTCAGTCCGCCCCTGATCCCAGCTATTTTGGGTCACAAGTCTGGTTGTCTGACTTTTGCCTCTGACTGTTCTTGTTAGATAGCATTTTAATACAAATACCTGGAGGAAACCCATGCAAGCACAGGGAGAACATGCAAACTCCAGGCAGGTGGTGTCGTGGTTGGGATTTGAACCTACAACCCTAGTACTGCCAGGCTCTTGCGTCATTTTAAAAATAGTTTTTATTATTAAGGGTACAGTCACATGAACACATCTTTGTTTAACACTTTAAATCCTAATGTTTCTTGTTTTTAACTGACTAATTGATGTATTCTATTTAATGAAGCGTCCACATCAAGCCCAGATTCTGGTATATTGCTGCAGCACAGGTTGGATTCGTTTTGGCTGTATAGTACGGAAAAAAAAATGTTTTATACTCCTGCAATTCAAACAACATTCATAGGAAAAGAAAAGCAAAAGATTTGCATCATTAGTGGTCACGAATGATCATTGTAGTTTATCAAAGACCTTGATCAGTCTCTTCTCTTGATGACGGTTGTATCTTGATACTATTTTAGGTAATGGTATCGCGGCTGTGCGTGAATACGAAGCACAACAGCATAATGCAAGTGTTATAAGTATTTTATGCATTTGGATGGGCAAGACAAAGTCTCAAATGGCCCTCAAAAGCCTTGGTGCTCAACATGCGACTCAGGGCCACATGCAGCTCTTTGGCACCTAACGTGCTGCCCTTGGAGCCCCTGTAAACAGTAGTCTGTTTTCAGACCGGAGGCCCCTATATCAAAAAAAAGCATTTGACCACCACTGTTCTAAAGGGTTGAATTGTGTTGGATACATATTAGTAAATCATATCCTCTTTTAGTTGACCTATACTGAAAGAGTGGAGATCTGCTGTTTTATGGAGAATAGTAAGGTTAAAGGTAGCCAAGAAGTACCCAGAACAATCTATTTGCTTTGATTCCTCTTGAGATGCAGAAAGGCACATTGTCCCATGAGACTGTGCCTAGGCACGTCTATGTGTGTAGTACGAGATCATCTAAGCCCACTTCTGCCTCTGACAACTGCTAGTCTCACTAGAGTTGTTGATGCCACTACTGTACTGCTGACTGTTCTTGCTGGAGAGGAAACTGTAGCTGAGGACCAACACTGCAAGAATCTACCAGCTTCTACTTTATTCATTCTGTGGGATAGGTTAAGATGCCCAAGAAGTCTTTACTGAGACTGTGGCATGAAGATCCTCTTGCACTCCCATCCAGCTCTTCCATATAGAATCTATGGAGTACTCATTAAAGTGTAGCTTCACTTTTGCTGCTAAAAGATATGTGTCTAGTACAAGATCATCTAAGCCCACTTCGGCCTCTGACAACTGTTAGTCTCCCTAGAGTTGTTGATGCCACTACTGTACTGCTGACTGTTCTTGCTGGAGAGGAAACTATACTTGAGGACCAACAATGAAAGAATCTACCAGCTTCTACTTTATTCATTCTGTGGGATGTTAAGATTCCCTAGAAGTCTTTACTGAGACTGTGGCATGAAGATCCTCTTGCACTCCCACCCAGTTCTTCCATATAGAATCTATGGAGAACTCATTAAATCGTAGCTTCACTTTTGCTGAGATAAAAAATATGTGTAGTGTGAGATCATCTAAGCCCACTTCGGCCTCTGACAACTGCTAGTCTCACTAGAGTTGTTGATGCCACTACTGTACTGCTTACTGTTCTTGCTGGAGAGGAAACTATACCCGAGGACCAACAATGCAAGAATCTACCAGCTTCTACTTTATTCATTCTGTGGGATGTTAGGATTCCCGAGAAGTCTTTACTGAGACTGTGGCATAAAGATCCTTTTGCATTCCCACCCAGTTCTTCCATATAGAATCTATGAAGAACTCATTAAAGTGTAGCTTTACTTTTGCTGAGATAAAAAAAATGTCTTCATAAATTTTATACAACAGTAATAAAAAAAAAATGTAATCAACAGTCCTTCCAACTACCGTTGATAATGAAAATCACCTGTGGAATCCTGACCTGAATGCTGACTTCCCTCTTTCAAACGGCCAATTTCTACTTCTTGAGTGGGAAGGTCTACCCTTCTTAGTCACATGATAAAGCCAGTATTGTATCCTGAAGAACAACTGAGCCGATCACATGAGCAAGACTTTTTTGGGGGTATTTCATGCAATGTACAGAATTCCTCTATGCAAGGAAGCCATATTAGAATTTGTTGCACATTTTGAAAAATATTAGTTGATCGTAGATTCATAATCTCTGTTACTTTGATAAATGTGGCTGTTTGTCGCTCTCTGCCACAGTAAACACGACTCAAAACAATAGGTCTGATGTACAGAATAGTGGTTGCCTAAGTGACCTGCACAGATTTTACGTTTCATTATTCAGAGAAGTGCACAAGCAGAAGGTAAGCAGGTTTGTTGCTATGGGCACTTACCTGAAGTCAGCATTAAGCCTGCATGTTATTAGTCTGCTCCTCCAGTAATGTGCAGGCATGAGAGGAGACGGGATCGAACTAATGCTCCCTTTCTACTTGTCTATAAAAATATTATTAAGCTGACCAGACACATCGTTTCATTGGAACCTTGGTATGGAATTTCTGAAAAAACATTTTTCCTTTCTTCCATCACCAAGTCAACTAATTTCATTTAAAATTTCATGTTATTTGAATGGAATCCAATTTCAGTAATTTTAAAAAAATGTTCCATCCTGGCCCTTTAAAAGTTCTCATATGCTCAAAATAAAAGGGTTATTTAGACCCCACTAACCATTGAGTGAATGCTCCAAATTCTACATGGGTGAGGCCAGCTCTACATGGCGCCAAGTTGGCTTCCAGAATTCACAATGCCTGATACATCAAAGTGCCTGAAAAGATGTCTGTAGTCTACAGCAATTAAATCAGATTCCAGAAGAATTGTTCTGAACCATGCTAGGCAATGAGGTAGAGCCAGGTTGATGGCTATAAATGGCACAGAGTGCCTATGAATAAATTAGGAAATTGTTTGCTATGGGCAACTCTTTTGCTCCTGGTCTTTTGGTGGAACTGTCATTAAGGAAGAACCGATTATCCACCAACCTAACATTGAGTAGGTCCCCCTTTTGCCACCAAAACAGCTCTGACCCATTAAAGCAGTGGTTCTCAACCTGTGGGTCGCGACCCCTTTGGGGGTGGAATGACCCTTTCACAGGGGTCCCCTAAGACCATCAGAAAACACATATTTCCGATGTGTAAAGAGCAGCTACTGTGTAGAAAGCAGCTGCTGTGTTGAAAGCAGCTACTCTGTTAAAAGCAGCTACTGTGTTGAAAGCAGCTACTGTGTTGAAAGCAGCTACTGTGTTGAAAGCAGCTACTGTGTTGAAAGCAGCAGTATTGGAGGTAAAACGACACTCATGAATTATAATTACTGGGTAAATAATTTTATGGTTGGGGGTCACCACAACATGAGGAACTGCATTAAAGGGTCACGGCATTAGGAAGGTTGAGAACCACTGCATTAAAGCATCATACTGCCTCCACCAGCTTGCCTTCTTCCCATACTGCATCCTGGTGCCATCTCTTCCACAGGTAAGCAACACACACATCAGACCAGGCCACCTTCTGCCATTGCTCTGTAGTCCAGTTCTGAGACTCACATGTCCATTGTAGGCACTTATGGCTGTGGACTTGGGTCAGCATAGGCACCATGACTAGTCTGCGGATACACAGTCCCATACACAATAAACTGTGTTCTGACACCTTTCTACAAGAACCAGCATTAACGTTTCAGCAATTTTACCTACAATTGTTCTTGTATTGGATCGGACTACATGTGCCAGCCTTGGCTCCCCATGTGCATCATCAAGTCTTGGCGACCCATGTCCCTGTTGCCAGTTTTCCTTCTATGGACCACCTTTGGTAGGTCTTGACCACTGCAAAACGAGAACATCCCACAAGAGTTTTGGAGGTGCTTTGATGCATTACAATTTGGCCCTTGTCAAAGTTGCCCAAATCTGTACACTTGCCGATTTTTTTTTCTGCTTTTAACAGATTAACTTCAGAGACAACATGTTTACTTTCTGCCTAATATATCCCACCCACTTCCAGGTGTCACTGTAATAGTAGCATTATAATCAATGCTATTCACTTTACCTGTCAGTGGTCATGTTATGGCTGATTGGTGTATGCAAGACACCTTAGATGGCAGCTGCTAGACTCAGCTTCACCAAGAATGATGATTTATTAGGAATGGCATATTCAGCTTTATTATGAATGATGTAAATGTTCTGGAAGTAATGCGCAACACCAGTGACAGATTTCCCATAATGGAAATTCTCAAACCCTGTCAACAATACCGGTGCCTGCAGTGTCATGCACACTACGACTCGACCACCAGCTGCTTCCACAGGCTCCCCTAAGTAGGCCTCTCCACTTTGGATATATTCATGGAAAAATTGGCATGGGAATTTTCGAAAATAGGGTCAACATGCCTTAAAAGAGGCTCTGTCACCAACTTAAAAAAAAAGTTGCAGCATTTTTCCTTTTTACAAATATAGAAGGCAAAAGAACGATCGTGGGGGTCCCATTTGTTCCATGGTCTGATGGCCTGTCACAGCATGGAACACATGGGACCCCCACGATCGTTCTTTTGAGATTATGATTGTAGCCACTATGAAGTATCTACAGGACCTTTCCATATTTAACGGTTACCTCTCTCAGCATCTACAGTCTATTTTTCGACTGCTGAAGAACAATCTTGTATTCTTGCTGTGAGAACAACATAGAGGTTGTGGATCTGGCTGTGTTCACTGTTGTCATCTGTTTGGAGGTCGTTCTGTATTTTTTTTGTTTTTTTTCATATATATATATATATATATATATATATATATATATATATATAATGTCTTAGCATTGACAACAGAAATGTATTTATTGCTTTCCTCTTGAAGAAGCGGGTTTTTTGTCCCGCTAAACACGTTAAAGACTTTCTAAAGCCCCATCCCATCTAAATAAAATGGGGAGGAGATCGTCTATTTTTTATTTTTTTAAAGTTGCACCATTTAATATGTTTAATGTATTATGTACCTCTGTATTGACAGGGCATTTAAGTCACTATGACAATTTTTTTTTTCTACGTACAAATAAAATGAACTAGTTTTCTATATAGCATTTGGAGTGGTACTGTGAAAATCCTCTGTAGTTTTTTTTTTTTTTTTTACTGATATAAATGTACAGGACGTGGTGCCAACACCTTCTGTGCAACTTTGAGGAGTCTTTTTTTTTTAGTGAGGTTCCTTCCCCCCCCCCAACTCCAGTATGTCCGTGTGATTGAAGCCTAAATCTATTTTTCTGCTTGTTAAAGCGGAACTTCACCCATAAGGGAAACTTCTGCTTGTGTCCTCCCTTCCTCCACTGCCACATTTGGCATTTCTTTTGGGGGAGAGGGGGTAGGAGCAGGTTTTGACCCTACTGGGGTCCCTACAGGACCCGCTCCTACTTTTGGTCTGATGGCAATCTGAGCAGGAAGTCCATCATTCCCCCCACCTTCTGAAACACTTCACTGGCCCCAGAAGACCATGGGACCATTCACAAAGCAGGGCTTTACTGCTTGTTTCTCTTCAGATGCCACCATCTAAACTCAAAACCGGTTGAAGAATTAGCTCGGATGAGAACATCGCTGGATCCCTGGACAGGTAAGTGTCCTAATAATAACCACTTACCCTCCAGAGGATTTACGCCCTTTCCTGAACAGGCAATTTATTTCGATACAGCGCTGCGTTACTTTAACTGACACTTGCGCGGTCATGCAACGCTGCACCCAAATGAATTTGATGTCCTTTTCTTCTCCACAAATTGAGCTTTCTTTTGGTGGTATTGGATCGCCTGTGCAGTTTTCATTTTTTGCACTATAAACAAAAAAGTCCGACAATTTTGAAAAAACAAACAATATTTTTGCCTTTTTGCTATAAAAAAATTGCTTTTTTGCTATAAAAAATAAAAATAAAAAAAAACAAACAATATTGTTGCCTTTTTGCTATAAAAAAATAAAATTTCTTCATAAATTTAGGCCAAAATGTATTCTGCTACGTCTTTGCTAAAAAAAAAAAAAAAAATCCCATTAAGTGTATATTATTTGGTTTATGTGAAAGTTATAGCGTTTACAAATGGCAGTATATATACAGGAATTTAAAACCTTTTTTTTTAATACTAGTAATGGCGGCGATCAGCGACTTATAGCAGGACTGCAGCGGGCATTCTGACACTGGGTGAGAACTGACTAACTGCCACTAATACAGTAATCAGTGCTAATAAAAATCACTGACACTGTACTAATGGCACTGGGAAGGAAGGGGTTAACATCTGGGGCAATCAAAGGGTTAACTGTGTTCTGTGTTTTAATTGGGAAACATACTGCTTTCCATCTCTCTGCTGTGCAGAAAGATAGAAAGCAGCATGTCCATGCTGACATGAGATCTGTGCCGTTTACACACAGATATCTCCCCTCAGCCCTGCCGACGATCACCGAGTCGTGGGTGGGAATCGCCGGCCGGGACCCGGTGATTGACATATCCAGCAGCCAATAGCGGCGCGCCCCCTACACAGAAATGCAAAATCATGTATATTTACGTGATTTTGCGCAGTAGAGCCACCCTGTAGCAGTATATCTGTTATGGGGTGCCTGTTAAGTGGTTAAAGGGCAGCAGCTATAGTGTTTGTAGCTGCTTTTAATTTTTTTTTTTTTCGGGGTGGGGGGTGTCTGGAGCTCTGTTTTAAGGAGATATATATATATATATATATATATATATATATATATATATATATATATGTGAACAGACTGGGAACAAGGGCACTTCAAACTTATTCTCGAACATGCACGGTCCTGAATCTTGGGTGTGCTTTAACATTAAAATACTGACACTATAAGGCAGGGGTCTGCAAACTATGGCCCTCCAGCTGTTGAACTACTACAAGTCCCATCATGCCTCTGCCACTGGGAGTCTTGCCAGTAGCTGTCAAGTCGTACAAGGCCTCATGGGCCTTGCAGTTCCTCAACACTTGGAGGGCAATAGTTTTGAGACCCTGGACATCTGACCATCACACTTAGACTATATGACCAAGAATACATAGTACAGCATACTAAGATATTTTAATAATTGTGCTCTTCCAACTTGGTGGAAACAATTTGAGGAAGGCCAGTTTCTGTTCCAGCATGACTGTGCCCTGTGTACAAAGCCAGCTCCATAAAGACATGGTTTGGTGAGTTTGGTGCGAAGGAATGCAAGTGTCCTGCACAGCGCGCTGAGCTCATCCCTACTGCACTCCTTTGGGATGGATATGGATGCCAACCCCAAGCCAGGTTTTCTCATTCAACTTTAGTACTTGACCTCACAAATGTAGCTCCAACGAGCCGGGCCCTCTGAATCCTCGTATTCATTTGTATTGTAATTGTACTGTCTGCCCTTACGTTGCGTAAAGTGTTGGCGCTATATAAATCCTGAATTATAATAACTAACTGAGCACAAACTCCCAAAGTGCTTGTGGAAAAGCCTTCCCAAAAGATTGGAGACTGGCGTAATGGCAAATCAGTGGACCAACTCCATGGTTTTGGAACGAGATGTCGGAACGGGGATATGATCAACATGTATACGTACATCAGTGGTTCATATAGTGAACTCGGTGTAGAGCTATTCACCCTGAGGTCATCACAGAGGACAAGGGGGCACTCTTTACATCTGGAGGAAAAAGAAATTTAATCTCCAAACACAGAAAGGTTTCTTCACAGTGAGAGCTGTGAAAATGTGGAATAGACTCCCTCAAGAGTTGGTTCTGGTCAGCTCAGTGGATTGCTTCAAAAAAAAGTCCTGGATTCTTTCTTAGACACACAGAATATAACTGGATACTAACATTTATATGTAAAGTTAATCCAGGAAATATCCAATTGCCTCTCGGGGGATCAGGAAGGAATTTTTTCCCTGCAGGAGCAAATTGGATCATGCTTTGTTGGGTTTTTTGCCTTCCTCTGGATCAACTGTGGGTGTAGGATTATAACTTTTGTTTTTTTTTAATGGTTGAACTGGATGGACTTTTGTCTTTTTTCAGCCAGACTAACTATATGTCCAACAAGCCCATATAGGTGTAATGGTCAGCTGTCCTCTGGCTATATAATGTTGTGGTTTTTGCATGTTCCTACTTGTCAGTATACATACCTATCCTAGTGGTAGTTTTCAGGTACTTACACTTTTTGCATTTACATATTTGTTTTTTTCATGAATACATGACTCAATAATTTCTATTTTTATATCTACCCAAAGTTCAGCTTTAATCTTCTCCTGAGGTGCAACTTTTGTTCTTGGTGTACTGCAGATGGCCTCTTTTATCCTGAAATAGCTAATAATGCGGATGCAAAGTAAATATTCATTTTTGGAATTATTTTCATTTGTGCCCATACATCGGTAGTTTTACACGTTAATTACTTCCTCAATTAAGGAGGTTGTAGATCTGGTAAGACCGTTTAAATTGGTGCCCCTGTGTGCTTCTGCCTCCTTTCTGTAATATTACAGGCACATCCACTCATTGCTCCAGTCTGGTGGTCTCCAAACTGACACCAACAATTGGGCATTCAGTAAGTCCTCCCACCGATACCAATGAAAGGGCACAATGACACCAACAATTGGGCATTCAGTAAGTCCTCCCACTGATACCAATGAAAGGGCACAGTTCCTCCCAATGACACCAACAATAGGGCACAATTCCTCCCAAAGACACCAATGAGGAGACTCTATTCCACTGACACAAACTGGGCATACAGTAAGTCCTTCCATTGACACCAACAATTGGGCATTCAATAAGTCCTCCGACTGATATCAACGAAAGGGCGCAATGACCCCAAAAATGAGATACAGCTCCTCCCAATGACACCAACAATAGGGTGCAATTCTTCCCACAGACACTCATTGCTCTAGTCTGGTGGTCTCCAAACTGACACCAACAATTGGGCATTCAGTAAGTCCTCCCACTGATACCATTGAAAGGGCACAATGACACCAACAATTGGGCATTCAGTAAGTCCTCCCACTGATACCAATGAACGGGCACAATGACACCAACAATGTGGCACAGTTCCTCCCAATGACACCAACAATAGGGCACAATTCTTCCCACAGACACCAATGAGGGGACTCTATTCCACTGACACCAATGATGGGGCAAAATTCCTACTAATGACACCAAGGATGGGACACTATTCTTACCACTGACACCAATGATGGGGCATTGCTTACTCCCACTGGCCTCAGTCTGCCCCCCACAGTCTGAAGAACAGTATACTGGCCCCATTGAAGTCACATCAAAGTAGTGCAGGAACCTTTTAAAAAGTTGCTGCACATTGATTGTTCTAGATCTCCGTAGGCCGCTATAGCCTAGCATCTAATACAAATACTAATTTCCTGGCTGTCACCATTACAGATATGGAACAAATCTGCAGCCACTAAAGTCAGAACTCCCAATCTGAGTGAAAGTACCGACGTTTTGGGGTTCATTGACAGCGAGGGAAATCAGCCCTAGCAGGACCTCATATTCCTTCCACAACTTTCCCTTTACCAGCTCTAGCCAGGCCTTGACGATCAGTGAGCCTTCCCCTATGCAAAGGACAGGTGTACCTTTAATTCACCAGAACTCGTGTGGGAGGGAATGCGTTTTTAAAGGATTGTGATGCACAATACAAAATAGGCATTGTTTATAATCTTCCAAAAAACAAAATATAACTACTGGCTTTTAAGCATCGGTGGTGACCCTCACAATGACAGAGGAGCATCGGCAAGTAAGAAAGAGCAAAAGACATAGCAAAAGCAGGAAAAAAAAGGACATATTGTGAGAGTAGAAAACTACCAAAGTGGGAGGCAATGAAGCCGTCATGTCAAAGGTAGGTGGTACACAAAGCTGGACGCAGCAGGTTAGTGATAAAAATGCCAACACTTAGGGTTTTCCTGGCCAAAGCCTACATCTGCAGCAATGGCCTTCTTCTAGCTAGCATGGCATGCTGGGATCTGTAGTGTTTCAGCAGTTGAGTTACCACAGCTTGTTCACAATGTCTTCCGACAACTAAGGCAAGTTTAGATCTATATTGTAAAGTCATTCCAATAGTTGAAGTTCATAAACCATACTTAGTTTTAGTGGTAGCAGATCTCCTGGAAGGCCTCAGTTACATGGGGTACTCAAGCCTGACCCCCCTGAAAGGGCCGCATATGTCTGCACAGGCATTCAGTGCATCTGCATGCCGGCAATCTCAATCATGTGTATTAGGACACAGTTTCTTCTCCCACTCTGACCTCCATGGGGGTACATGCTCCTGAACAGAGACAGTAAGGGACACATACCCGCACACATCAAACTGTGCCTGTGAAGCTCCTGCATTCCAATAGACATGAGTAGGACTACCTTCCCACAGATGCATCTGCATGCCGGCAATCTCATTCATGTGTATTAGGACACAGTTTCTGCTCCCACTCTGATCTCCATGGGGGCACATGCTCCTGAACACAGACAGTAAGGGACACACACCCGCACA